>NC_052128.1:55907-61343 GCF_012273895.1 Zerene cesonia
CCTATTGCATACATTAAAATATTTTGACATTCTAAGTTTACTTATTGTAACTGATACTTCAATCTAGATGTTCATAAACTCCGTCACCATATTCTATGATCTATGACAATTTCCCATAAACACAGCTCAGACGCTATTTCTCTATTCTATGATCTATGACATTACACGTCTCCAAGGAGGCAAAGGGTTGGTGTAATTTGTATGATATAACCGCTATGATTAATATATGTCCCCATAAATCTGCTGTGCGTGATGTATGTATGTACGATTTTGATTACAATATTCATGATTGTGTTAATAATATAGCGACACCTTTCATTACACGGTATACATTTAAATGAATACTGTAAGATTTGCGATGGACTATGTGACTATTATCTATGACTGTTTTACTCAAAGACAGTATAATAATAATAGTTTAAAAAAACTAAAAAATACGCTTTTATCATATTTTGCAAAATGAAAAATGGAATAATTTTATCTAATTAGTGTATTGTCATCGGTCCTCAATAAATCTACAAAGTTTGAACGAAATCTGGCCGTTTAAAGTGGGTCAAAATCGCGCTCAAAGAAGTCGGTTACAAACAAACAAACATACAAAATACAGGTGAAGCTAATAAAAAGCGTGTAAGAAAAAAAAATAACGAATATTTTGAACACAACAAAATAGTACGTAAGGCATAATTCTGCGGTGAATTATTATGATGGGAAAAAGGATATAATGAGACTGTGTTACAGAGGTACTAAAAATATTTAGGTGAACGAATTGACGCCTTCTGTTCCTCAACTTCTTGTGCTGTATTTTTTGTCGAATTTCTTTGTGTACCATAAAGAATTTTTATTATTTTATTATTATTATTGACGTTTGAGTTTGATTTGAACGTGTTCATGTTTGGGAAGCATCTGGAATGACAAACAGGAGACAAATTAATGATAAAAAACACATGTATAATCAACAGTAATCCTATGTAGCCATTAGGTTTTTGTTATTTATATTGTTTTGTTAAGAATAGAATATGTTTTATGCTCAGAAATTATCTCGTGTGAAGCTAGATAATTCGTAATTTTTCATGGAATTTCTCTATTATACTTATAGTTACGTTCAAGCTATGCTTCAAAAATGAACGATGTTTTTAAGTAACTGTTTAAGTTAATAAAAGATGATTCTATTTCATATTCATTATGTTAAATAGCCACCATCTCAATATACTTTCTAGGCCGAATTACATAGGTTTTCATAATGACTAGGTGCAATTTTTTGTTCAGCTAAGTTCTTTACTATCTAATTTACATGCTTTGAGTAAAGGAAGCTTAGAGCTTTATACAGCGCTTTTGTATGCTAACTAGGTGTCCTAATCATAGAATATAGGTCAGCAATTTTGTACAAAATATACATTTTGCTTCTGGCTACTGCCAGTTCTACAAATATCCTGTTTAATAGAACGCGAAAGTTCGTAAGAATGTATAGATGTATGTTTGTTACTCTTCACGCGAAAACCACTTAACGGATTTTGATGATACTCGACAGTTATGCAGCTGATGTATCATATTATCATATTTTAAACTAAAGAAATGCTTGGTTTTGCCATAACATAAACACAAGGCATTAAAAACAACGACGATTGTAACTGAGAGTTGGTAGTCGTGTCTTTTTATTTGTTTATAATGTGGGTATAAATAAATATATGTTTAACGTTTAAGTTAGTTGGCTTTTTCGAATTGTTTGTTCTTGGATATGCTGGATATCACTATGAGGCTTTATCAATTGGAGGTGTAGGTGCGGTGTTAAGTTAGGTAAATTCGTATGTATTTATTTTCTAAGCTCGTCTGGTCTCGAATCCTTTGTATTGAAAAATTTAAAGTGGCATCACTGAGCCACCGGTGGTGGATGTAAAACTTAAGAAGCGATCTTTTGGTAAGATTTTTCTCGTAATAGTTTGTTACTAAGATCTGAGTAAGAGTGGTGCATAGACTGTCGTATTGTATATTAAAATATTATAGAGATAAATTATTTGTTTGTTTGTAATCAATTTAACTTAAGAATGACTAGATCAATATTTACAATTATGCAACTTTACAAAGTCTAAACTGTATATTAAAACACTAGCTGCGCCCCGCGGTTTCACCCGCGTAAGTCTTTGTCCTGTAGAAATATAAATATCGGTATCGGAATAAAAAGTTGTCTATATGTTATTCCAATTGTCCAGCTATCTACGTACCAAATTTCATTGAGTTTGCCTAGGTTTGAGCCTAATAAAAAAACGTCTTAAAGTTAACTTTCTGAAGTTGCAGAATAACAAATATTGATCAATTACTTTTTGAGATAAATCGTTACAAAACAAACAAACATATCCTTCCTTTCTACTAACATTATAAATGCGAAAGTTTGTAAGTATGTGTGCGTGTTTGTTGCTCTTTCACACAAAAACTACTGAACCGATTGCAATGAAATTTGGTATGTAGACAGCTGGACAACTGGAATAACATATAGGCAACTTTTTATCCCGATATTCCTACGGGATACGGACTTACGCGGGTGAAACCGCGGGGAGCAGCTAGTACATTATAAAGACGCATAAGCATCGCCAGGATAATCCACTATAATCTGTTCCAATGTAAATTACTTTGTATTAGCCAATTATAAGAGACAGAGGAGTAATTAAAAAAGTTTTTCGTTCTTATTAGGCGTGTTAATTTGTACTATACTATTCCATTAAAAGTTATATACGAAAAATTAACGTAATATCATCAAATTGTCAGGGGGACTCTGTTATAAATGACTTTGGTGACCTTGCTGGTACTCTGTTTTGACCTTGAACGTAATCGAATTTAAATGTGTATTTTTTACGCATTCACAATAATTCAGTTATTAACATTGTTGTTCATAGCATCTAATTTATTTTCTGCAATAAAAATATTGCCAAAATCGTACCATTTATTTCTTATATCGTTCTCTTTCTTACTTGTTTTTTTGTATGCCATTATTTGCTTATTAAAAAAGCATCCTTAATGATTTCACTCGCTTCTGTATGTCTGTTCCGTATAATGAGAAGTACCTTGCAGTTGGCATCATGATACTCCTGTTATATCATGATGCAATGCATGCAATATCTTAATATTCCGTCTACTTTTGTATGTTATGCATTTTATAAAGCCTTAAAGTATATGATCCACTGCTGTAAAAATAAAACCACTCCATGATATGTAATGTTAAAATCATTACACTAAAATTTTGATACGATAACAAAAAAACCAAAAAGATACCTCTAATAATTTATTTTAATCGTTAAAAACGATGCTTATATCAATGTTGTAGGCGATCATTCCGTCAAATAATTCTTCAAGTAATTGCAGTTTATTTATTACAATCAGTATATTTTTAATAAATCGCGTTTTCCTTCTGAGCATTAACCATACTATGTAGGTACACGTGTGTGCGTGCAGCTCTGTACCGACAGGGTCAGCTGGGATCGTTGATTCGAGAACGTTCCTTGTACAAATGTGTGCGTGCAGCATTCTAGCTCCTATCCCCTTAAATACATTATCAATCATATAAGTCTTCTATATTTTTATATTTACATTTACACATTATCTGTACTTAAAAAGCTGGTATAAATTTCACGTACTCACTCCACCAGCACTCACGCCTTAAGTATATCTGTAATAAGATTTTTTCCGTCTTACTCAGCTTAAGCGTTCACCATTTAATGTTCACAGCACAACAAACGCTTCAGTAAACACGTGAATGTGTAAAAAAAATGAAATTTTACAAGAAAAATGAAGTGCGCGCAGCAATTTCCCTCCGAGATCGAGGTAATGGCATACTGGGTTTGGCGCGAGATGCGAATAATGGATACGGTACAGGTTTTTTTGAGATTTTTGTGTGGAAATAAAAAAACCGATTGGGTATAAAGAACTTTTTGTGCGCTGTTGTGTGTGTTCTTGCGTGTGAATAAGTGTATGTCTATGTTTTTGTCTATAAGAATTTTATATCTACTTAAATTTTTGAGAAATTTTTAAAGAATAGAAATATTTGATCACGATCATCGATACAATATTTTAATCATCGAATTGATGTTTCATGTTGAGATAGTTCTTATACATGTCAATAGATAGCGTGGGGTATCCGTCAAAAATTACAATACGTTGCAGTTGCTAAGAATTTAATATTTTATTTATATATATTTGTTTTTTGTAAGACGGGGTTCGAGACCGGGCGAGCGTGCAGGTGAATAAACAGATTTTCCAATTTATCTGGACAAGGGGATAACATCACCACTGCTTAAAACGGTGAAGGAAAACATCGTGAGGAAACCGGCATGTCCAAGAATCAAAAGTTCGACGACATGTGACATCTGCCAACCTACACTTGGCCAGCGTGGTGGATTATGGCCTGAACCCTTATAGGAGGCCTGTGTCCCAGCAGTAGGCACATGTATGGGCTGATGATGACGATGATGATGATTAATATATTAAAAACGATTTAATAGCATTTTCGTGCAAATTTTCACAAACTTAAAATGATAAACTACCAAACAACTTTGAAATAAATTATTATTCGACTTTAAGAATAGCTAGCGCATCCAATAAGCACAGTTTCCCATCCTCCCGCCCTGCGGTCGCCATTCGCTGGTTCCGTAGGAGAAAATTGCAGCGATCTTCCTTCCAGTGCTTGTTTTAATTTAAAATTTGAGTTCAAACTATTTTTATGAAACCCAAAGTAATCTCTAAGTAAACGGTTATTCCCACCGTTTAAGCTACAGGCGTTTTTATATGAAACTTGCTGCACGCCCCGGCTCCGCCATAGTCATTTATCGTAATTGAAATAACATAAACTATATCATGTGTTTATGTTTTAAGTTGGACCAAACTGCTCATGGTGTGCAAATTTGATTTAAATCGGCTTGTATGTTATACCGTAGTGTGCGGCAATAAATAATTACAGTTCCTACAAAAGTTCTTTTATTAGTAAAAAGTGTCTTAGTAATTGATTAATAAATTAATATTATTTACTATTAGATAGATTAAAAGTATATAAATATAGATTTAATATAGTGGTAACGCCAATATTATTAAAATAGTGAATAAAAATTAAATATTTATTATTTTGTGGTGTAATCCAACTACCCTCCTTACACGCGAGCACAACCTATCACCGCACGCTTTTGAAGCAACCGCAACGTCCCTATTGGACGTAGTGACGCATATACAGTCATACAGTCTGCATCGATCTTCCGTGACGATCGGATCTCAATAACCGCCGGAGTGCCTTCACGTGGCCTCTAGACATTTCGTGTGTAATTCGCATACCGCCGGAGAGCCTTTATGAGGCTTTCTTGTCACCGCATCAATCGAACGGATCTTTCATAAAGATCGTAACCCGCAACCGCCGGAGAACCTCCACGAGGTTCTCTAGATATCTCAGGCATTGTGCTA
>NC_052128.1:62343-108160 GCF_012273895.1 Zerene cesonia
ATATTGGCGCGACCATATAGATTAAATATAGATTTTTCATTTAAGCATTACGTAATATATTCCCCGCGTTTCAAAGCCCCTTTAACCTAAGGATATAGAGTTAGGATATAATATAATATGAAACTAAATCAACAGTCTGACAAACGTAAGCCCATAAATCACACCAAGCAATTTGGCTGTATTAGCTGTAGACTTGGAACGTCTGATAATTCAGAAAAATGCATTCATTTCTCAATGGAATGCACTTGGCTAGTATCCAAGGGACAGGGGTTCGCCTGTCGTGGAGTTTTATTGAACCCAGGAGTAAATACTTTATGCGCTGTCGATTTTGAGATATGCGTGGATGGTTGATTATTTACGCCTCAGTTGCAATTTGGACTTAACTGATTTATTAAGGGGTTTTTCGATTATCGAATAAAATAAATCATTGTTACTAAAACAAAACCATTTAACTAGAAAAAGCGATATTGGGACGGGTTTCAAACCCGCGTCTTTTATCATGGCAATGCCTCTCGGTCACTCATGATCCCACATTAGTAATAGAATTAATTTTATTCTTCTAATCTATGTATCGAGGCAGTTAAAGACCGTCTTAAACAAAAAGAAAAATTATTTCAATGATTACGATACTGTGATGACGTGGGTGCCTCTTAGGTACATGAAACTGAAAGAGCTGTAAAAGAAATACGATTATTGAGGCGATCTCATGGATGCCCGAGAGGTCAGGCATTGTCACAGTAAGGCAAAAGACGCGGGTTCAAATCCCGCCTTACTATTTTACGTCTTTCTACTGACATTTGTGAAAAGGCTCAAGCGAAGATGTAAGGGGCTGAGTCTTGAAAATTACGTTAATTAACTTGCTTGCAGAATGAGTTATTAATTTTTAATTAAACAATCGGGCGTCAGAAGCACAGGGGTCATAAATAAATGTATAAAAGGCTCGGGACCATATTTTGAGGTCCGGTAAAGTCGTAAAGTTCAAAATGTAGTATGAAATGTGCTTGTGAAGCGCTTAAATTTTATGGGATGGTTAATTTATAGTGTTGGCTATTTAAAAGATCTATACTTTACGTAGCTGCTAATAATTATGAAAATGCTCTTTCGTTTCTTTATTAAAGGAATAACAAAGTTTATGGCTGGATACAAAGTTTGTTATAGAAGGGAATACATAATAATGTATAATCGTTAGTACTCGTCACATGTTTTATACTCTAGCAAGTCCTGAGGCTTTGGACAAACAATAATTCATTATTGTATGCCATTTTTTATATAAATTATGAATGAAAATCAACATCGTAAAGTTGTGTAATATACAATTTTACAGCAAACAAAAGGTATACAAGTATGGTAATATTTTGAAAAATTAAAACCCGTTCTAAGAATAGAAATAAGTCCAAATTTAAATAAATCCACACGGGAGGTTTCAGCTTTCAATTAACAAGTAACGACTTCGTATGATGAACACAAAAATATAATCGAATTAATAACCCCCTTTTGAAGTTGGTTGAAAAACAAAACAGTGATCGTCATAAATTCCGACTCAATCAATACAAAACGAAATTGTTTTAACTGAGGAAATAGCTGCATTTAATCTCCGCTATTTACTTTAACATTAAATAATACGATTTCATATATTATAGTGCAGTTTTTCAACCGAACATGCGACAAATGCCGCGAAAAGGCACTGCTAACAATGCTTCTGAGGTTTAACAAGAGTTCTTTGAACAACGTTACAGTACTCTGAAGAAGAATAGTATCTATTCCCTTCGTACTTGTGTTACGTCTCAAAGAAATGTGTGTTTAATATCTTAGTGGAACGCGATACGCTTTTATATTTAACCGGATTTATCTATGCCGTAAATTGTGCAGAATTTTTGTTTAAAACGTATTTTTATAAAGTAACTAGAGTATTGAAATATACATACAATATTAGGTAACTAATTGATCTTACATCCTATCATACTAATATTATAAATGCGAAAGTTTGTAAGGATGTGTGTGTGTTTGTTGCTCTTTCACCTAAAAACTACTGAATCAATTGCAATGAAATTTGGTACGTAGATAGCTGAACAACTGGAATAACATATTATAGGCAATAGGCTTTTTATCCCGATATTCCTACGGGATACGGACTTACACGTGTGAAACCGTGGGGTGCAGCTAGTCTAAGATAATGCTGGATAGCGCATGAACCGAAATCAATTACTCACTAACATTATAATGTGAAAGTAACTCTGTTTGTCTCTTAAAACACAATGATATATAGAACAAACAAATTAAAAACCATACATATAGATTTAAAGCTTCTGGTCGCAGCCGTAAAACCGAACTAAGAACAAACAGCGCTGCCATTATAGCGGCGATAATAAATAAATCTCAAGATAATAAACACAAAGAGTAGTATAACGACATATTATTATTGTTGATATTACTTGTTCGATTCACGTCGAGTCCACTCATCTCCACTCTAGCGCTTTATCGCTGAAGGTACGTGGTTTATGTCATCGGTGAAAACATACAGACATACAATAGCATGAACTTAATGAAGTGTATTTTCTATTCATGCATCTTATCAAAACAAATAGAAAAACACGCTTTAACGATACAATATATGTGTACGTATAGAGAATTTTTTAATTCTGGTGATCCCAACCAGACTAATAAGATATTAAACTCATGAATGTATTTATATTGCTTTGATGTTGTTGTCAGAGTAGGTGTTGGTGCCGGTGTCGGTGTCAAGGTCGATGTCAGTGGGGGTGTTGATGTCCACTTGATGTGAGGTGGGTGTGGGGTGGGTGTTGCGTTGTCGTTGGTGTTGGTGTTCCTGTCGGTTAGGTGTTGGGGTGTTGATTTCGCTTTCAGTGTTCATACCAAGATTCTTTCACATCATATGACACGGTACAGGTAACCCTACTATAACTCACATACAACGTCAATCAAATTGCTCCCTCCAATTCCTTCTAGTACATTCCACAATTATAATGTCCGCGAGAACACGCAAGGCTCTCTGGTACTCACATTTACGACGCAGTCACCGCCCGCAATCAAATGATATCACTTACCGTCGCGACCCATTTAGTGGTGCTATGTAATTAATGCAACAATGTTTTAGTCATGACAAATTATCCTACTATCCTACTTCCTACTAATATTATAAATGCGAAAGTTTGTAAGGATGTGTGTGTGTGTGTTTGTTGCTCTTTCACGCAAAAATTACTGGACCGATTGCAATGAAATTTGGTACGTAGACAGCTGGACAACTGGAATAACATATAGGCAACTTTTTATCCCAATATTCCTTCGGGATACGGACTTACGCTGGTGAAACCTCGGGGCGCAGCTAGTAATAAATAATTCTGAATACTAATGATATCTTATATGAGAGTGGTGTAACAAAAAGGTTTCTTTTATGTCATAGCAGGCAATTATGCTGGTTTGCTTGATGATAAGCGATCGCCAACGCCCGTGAACATTTGTAGTGCCTCTGCAAATGCCCATTCGCTTTTATCTAGTAAGGGATGAGGATAGGTTTGACAGGAAAGAAGGAATCGACTAGGAAGGGTGAGGAAAAGGAAACGGGCTACGGACTAAACCAAATCCTGCTCGACCAGAACAAATTTAAATGAAAACCAGGCACCAGCTTACATACAAAAAATGATTCATTAAAATCGATTCAACCAGTTGAAAATTCTTTGACGTAGAATGTGACAAAAGAATAAATTTGTTAAAAGTCGGTAAAAGGAGCAATTTCTTCATTATAATCAAAAGTTGTTTAACGCTAAAAAACTACAAAATTGCGTCACATTTTTTTGAATGCGTCTGCCAGATCGTGAATACGTGAAAGATTCACCTTATGGCTATGTCGTCGATAATAAATAGACATAATAACAGAAGATTCCCCGAAGAAAATATTATGTTCAAATTGAAGCTGAAACTAAAATGCAAAGCGATGACGTAATTTGTTTGAACGCTCCCTTCACAAACATCTGACACAGACTCCTCAATGGGCATTCAATTCCTATTCACCTGCAGTACGGCAATATGTTCTAAAAGTAATTCAGCCAACAAATAAACCATTCTATTTCTATACACAAAAGATACGTTATTCTGTGGCCCCATTGGGGGACGGCAAATGTACATTTTGGATACAATGCTGACAATTCCAGTTTGCGTCCAGAATGTAAAATTTAGGAGTATTGCAACTTTATTTGAAAGGACTAGGGCACAATTTTGAATGGCTTTAGAATTTGAAACGTTTGGAACATGTATTGCAGATAGGACAGATCGCCTAAAGCGGAGTTGTGGTCAGGATGCGCCTTTGACGGTTCAGCGCTGCGATAATTTGCATTTTAACCACAGTTTCGGGACTTCAGTGTCTGTTTGCAGCCGAAAAATCAAGCGTTTTTCTTGTGACAACTAAGCTCTGGCTTCTTGTTAAGGATTGCGTTTGAATTACGGAATAAACGTTTTAATGTGGAATGAAAGTCCATCTTATGGTACCATGTGAAAGACGTTCAATTAAGGCGTAAGAAATTTAATATTTCTTGATTAATAAAATATAAATAATAAACTTTGCCTATTTGCAGAGAAAGCACATTAATTGATGGAATAAAAGGAGTAAAAATGATGCCAAAAATGAACTATATACCTACTTGGATATAAAGATCTATTTTTACATTTGTTAAAATCGTATATGACCTAATCCCTAATGGATATTGTATGAAAACCAATCATAATATACAAATATCATATCAATTTGAAAGTGATAGCAATGTTTCATTATCAGTCAGCAATTATTCATCGTTATGAGTAGCGTAAAACATTTCTTTCAGTGTCGCAAAGTTTCAAACTCGTAACAACATTAATCTTATTAAGAAACAACATTCATCAGTGTTTCTGATTTATGACGAAGTTTAAAAGAAATCTGAAGAAACTTTGTCAGAGGCAAGGGAAAAAATCTTCATGGAAGCTCAAGGGGTAATTAGTTGTTCGTAATAACTCTCCGAGTCATTGAGTGATGCCGCAAAGAATAGATTTGAAATCGTAATTATAAAAAACAGAATTTATTGTGATTGTGACCTCATAATTGGGTACTTCTCGCTAGATGTAGATATCTGCTGATATTTATCGATAAGACGAAATCTGTTATTTGGGAAAGATTCAGGAATTCCAATATCAACCAAAAATAGAAATAATGTATTTTTTTATGGTATAGGCTAGCAACGAGCAGACGTGTCGCCTGGTGTAAAACGAAACACGCCGCCCATATGCACCCATTTCACAAGGAAGTGACTCTGTTGCTGTCCTCAAATAAGGATTGGGTGGTTGTTTTAGTATCTAAAATAAGGAAATGATGCCTTGCTTTATTGTCAGCTTTTCAGGTGCACGTAAGTTCTCTTCTTAAAAGACTGCATGTTATAGGAATTCAGAAAAACAGCTGATGGTTCGCAATATGTATTAGTCTTTTTTATGTTATCGTCGGTGGGTCGCCTGATGGTAAGCGGCACCATCGCCCATGAACATTTGGAGAGGCGTAAGGCCTGCAATTAACCTTACGTCTCTATTACTCGTATTTTGTTTAAGTAGGTATTTTCTTCTACAATATTTTTATGTTTATTGCTGGTAACATGGTTCAAGATCTGTAAGAAGTACACCATCGGCGATCGAATCATGAAAGTACAGTTGGATTAAAAAATAACTTAAGAATAATAATTTACACGTTTCGCTTTTAATGTTATAGCGAAGATGACATTTCAATTACCAATAAGACAATGTAATAAGTTCGATGGAGAAGTTATACAAATTTTTGATGACTCTTATCCAATAATGGATAAGATCAATGATGTATCTCTAGAGAATTCCGCGAAATTATGAAAAAATTTAACAATAATCCATTCACGTCATAATGATGGATCGATCATAATGCGATTATGATAAAACTTTGAGTGTGTCAATGTCTGTGACATACCCAATTATAATAATGTGTATTTCTATTATAATGTGTATATTTATTTATATAATAATGTATTTTTTTCTAAATTAATGGCCAGTAATGTTCAAAATCGTTTTTTGAGCTTATCCATTACAAACACAAGAACAAATCTCTCTTTGTAATGTTAATGTAGAAGCTATGTAATAATGGGCAAGGAGTATTTACATACCAACCCAGCTATCTCTCTGAATTGCTTTGTAAACCTGCAGTATAAAATATATAAATTTTGGAGGTTATCTTTGACGTAGAACTTGAAGTATACAATGCTTTGTTCTTCACAGCCCACAGATGTATAAATCACATGCCCAAGTCTTGTGTTGGCTGTAAATCATTCAACAAAAACCACAGTACAGTTGATTCATTCGTTCCTTGCACTAAATCATTCCTTAGGGTCGGTCACGCACACTATATGAATATTCAGGGCGAATTAAAATTTGGCTAATAAATAACTACAATATTGTTTGTATTTAGCCACGAGTTTTGTCATTATGAATTGTGTTCAACGAAACTATGAATTATGGACGAATAATCTGCTCGTTTCGATCGCTAGAGCTTTTGTAAATACAAATATCCTATCCTACTAATATTATAAATGCGAAAGTTTGTAAGGATGTGTGTGTGTGTGTGTGTTTGTTGCTCTTTCACGCAAAGACTACTGAACCGATTACAATGAAATTTGGTATGTAGACAGTTGGACAACTGGAATAACATATAGGCAACTTTTTATCCCGATATTCCTACGGGATACGGACTTACGCGAGTGAAACCGCGGGGCGCAGGCAGTACTCTATATTATTATTTGTTATTGTTACTTAGGTATATAAAGAACCTAAAATTAAATATTTTATAACGATATAAATCTTTTTCTATCGATTCGGTATGTTGCTTCCGAGAAGAAGCTATAAAAACTCAGATAAAATTATGTATTATTTCTAATGAACTTTCTTTAATTACTAAATGAAGATTAAAGATAGATAATACCTTTATCTATTGCTTATTATATCAGCTATTTCACAGTAACGATAAACTAAGAAAACCCAACCCCATAGCCCATTAAACATGCAATGTACCATGTCCTACATGATCGTTAATTCAACAAAACAAATTCCCGCCATTTTCTTTTCATTTGAGCGCATGTAGACGGGTTTAAACTGTGAATGAGAGAAAATTTGAAACTAAATGAGGTATAAAACTCGAACGTGTTGCAATAAAATGCGTTTTATTTACGCTTGGTTATTAACAGTCTGCTTGGAGCCGGGCGGGCTGATTATTATCAGCTTTTTTAGAGGGAAGATATATGGCTAGATTGTATGGGATTTTTTATTACTCTTTTATATATACATAAAGAAATCTTATCACTATTATTTTCCAAAATACGGTATAGTTTATTAGGTGGCATTAGCACACACACACACACACACGCATACCTATCCATAAAAGTCAAGTTAATTCAATTGAATTCAATTTTACATAATTATTACTTGATGGGCCCCAAAATACATACAATTTGGGGTCCAAAAGTATTGTGTATGTAAAAAAGTGTATATATACAAATAATTTATTGTAATTATTTTAATTTTATGCTAATTCAGATAGTAAAATAACAAAATATAGAGAATAATTATTCTAACAAAACGTCCAACTTGCGTTGTTCAAAGAAAATTTATACTTAAAAGTTTAAATGTTAGTTTAATTCTACGATCTGTAACCGAACTATTAATTTCCAAGTAGAGGCCAGTCTGCTAAGTTCCAAATTATTGTCCTAAAGTACGTCTAAAGTCTAGACAATTTTATACTACATTCCTTGTAATTCACAAGAATTTCGTTTACAATAAGGCGCCGTTAGGGGCGAAATGGAGTTTTATCCTTTTTTTTACTTGACAGCGTAACTAGATAAGCGAATCTGGACTGCAAATGGACATCATTAAGCAAAATTGAATCCCTACTAATATTAAAGAAGAGAGAGAAGAAGAGAGATTCTTTGTCTGTCAATCTCTGAACGTGACGAAACGTGAAATATTTGAATGATGATGATTTTAAACTCAAAGTATGAATAAAATGTATAACACATATTTCGAAAATATAAAATAAAAATATATTTCGAAAAAGCAAAATACGGATACAGTTTTTGATTCAGTTTTAATTAAAGTATTTTTAAGTAAACAAGAAGCTTAAAAATTTGAAATGTTTTCAATTGCGCATGCGCAACTCCACCATGTTCTGTCATACCGGTTTCACGGTCCCGCGGACGGTGTTTAGAATACGTCCACAAGCCGGCCCTGAATGCACAGAATCCACAAATTTTATCAGCCGTTAGTATCGCTTCATTGGGTGCACGAGCATTTGTTTTTACTTTCGTGTTTATAACATTGATAAAAACTGCGAAATCGTTTGGAAAGTTTTATTCTTTATCCCTTTTGTTTATAGGGTTGTTGAGATTTTGCTCTGGGTTCTATATTTTCGATTTTATTATCTGATACTTGTAAAATGTTGTAAGTTTTTTTTCGTTGTAAGTCGCTGTCGCATTGGGTTGTAACCTGTAATGGCATGTGATTTGGATAAATAAATAAATAAATAAATAAATAAAAATAACTTATTATAAGGAATAATAGAACATGCAAGGTTAATCTGAAGAATTATAGCAAATCCTCTATCAATCAGAAAAAACAGAAAGAAAGCATCACACCAATCAGTGGTAAATCCACGGATAGAAATACTAAATATAAAACTAATTATATAAAATGAAGTCCAATTGAAAACCTCCGTTTTTGGGACAGGGATAAAATATGCGAAAGTAGCTCTGTCTGTCTGTCGTTGCTTTCACTTAAAACGATTTGGATGGAATTTGGTACAGATATAGTTTAAGACCTGAGAAAGGATAAAGGACAGTTTTCATACTGAAATGTTCGAGAACGGGACCTATGAATGGAGAATCCCTTTGTATCTTTTCCTATAAATACGCGTTAGAAAGCTAGTATAAAATAAAATTGTTAACAAATCAAGCAATTTATCACCAGTCACACCATAATATGATAAACTTAGCGCCGCTAATGTTTCATGTAACATAATCAGTGGGCAATTAATTCTCTATTCATTAACGACATATGGGAACAATGGGTTTTGTTTGTGAATTTAGAATATTTTAATAGACGTGTGTGAATGAAGAGAGGAAGTGTGATGAGATTCGTCATCATCATAGGTCCATGTTTGTTCTTACTTCAGAAACAGGTCTCCTAGAAGGTATGCCACTATAGTTAGAGTTGGCAGAAGATATCATCAGGCCACCTTTTTATATTAGAATGGGCAACTGAGCTGATGGTTCGCCTGATCACCTGATCACCAGCGCCCATGAACATTCGCAGTGGTATTGACTCTGCGAATGGGCTGCCCGTTTTAAGAGGAAATGGATAAGAAAAGGATTAACGACTAAAAAGAAAGAATGGACTGGAAAGGCCGTGGATAAGGAAATGAACCTCCGGGCACTTCGATGAGAGTTCAGGCCATTATCCACTATATCACATGACGTTGAATTTTTGACTTTTCAACAGCTATAGCGATGTGAGTAATGTGCACATAAATTGAAAAATCTATTTATTTATTGGCCGATCTCGAATCCTCGTCTATTTGTTTTAAGTCCGATGTTCTAACCGCTGAGCCACCACTACATGTAACATATCTTCATATTTTAGTTCTTTGACATGTCGATTTCTTCACGTTGTTTATCTACCAATGGTAAAGTGGATGGATAAATTAATGTTTATATGCTCCCCTTGATGAGCTGAACGGATTTTTTGTTCCAATTACCATTATAAAAATTATATCTACGATTTTTATTTTTTGATTCGATTAATAATATGCCAACCAGACATAACCTACGATGATGGCCTACGTCAAACAGTGAAGTTTGTCCAACCGAGATCATAATATAAGTGGGGTTTATTATTATCAAAGTGACAGTTGTAGTCACGGCGTGACAAGGGTCCTGCACCTGGGATGGCTGTGATTCAGTCGTATAATCTAGATAGTCATTACAGTTCTAGGTTTTGATATTCAGGACGTTTCCCTGTATTGTATTGTGTGGTTTAAATGGAATAGTTTTGATTTATATTTATTGATCTGGTTGAGTAAGTGGTGTTAAATTATGTATAATGTGCTTGTGTGTGTGTGTTATGATTATGAGCTTTAATGATATTTTATTAATGAAATTTAATGAAATTGAGCATTAGTAAAAATATAATTATAGGGCATCAGTACCAATATCTTATCGTCTTTTATTCATAAGTGACGATGTTATACAAATATACACTCTTCTTTGTTTTTTTTTTCAAAACTATAAGTATTCTTTCACAGTATGTTGTTATATTCCTTTAAAATGATATACAAAATAGAAATCTATATCCGTAAAATTATTCTTCCAAGAAGTAAAGGTCCGCTCAATTTAGACATCCAAGTACAAAAATTCCTATTAGGCTGAGGATTAGTAGGATCGTTCATTACACTTTTATAAGAAAATATAAAAATTCCTTTTCGATCATGTGTAAATAAACTAAGGGTATATAATATCAAAGGTCACAAAAAGCGATTTTCGCAATTGACTTATAAATTAAATACAAGGAAACTTCTAAACTGCATTTGGTGCATAAATTGTTTCCAAATTGGATCGTATAATATGATTTCAGCCTCAGCTCATGTGCTAATCCAGACTATAATCTCTGCGCCAAATTTACCCCAGGCTCCTTCCTTCCTAAACGATCACTTAAGTAAAAATAGTAAGAGGTAGTTAGTACATTTAAATTAAGTTGAAAAACTCTTTTATACGTATTTTCACGTTTTTAAAAGTATAATAAAGAAGGGTGTACTACGTACTCATAGTATATATCCCTACTAATATTAATAAATTATTATCTCTCTGTCTCCTCTTCACGCCTAAACTACGGAACTGATTTAGATAATTTTTGTTAAAAAGATAGTTTGAGACTCGAAAAAGAACATAGGATAGATAGGTTTTAGTCTTGAAATCATAAATGAATGGTAGCTATGCGGGGATAATTCAGCAAAAGAATCTCATTTTTAGATTATGTGGACGATGCCGCGGCGGCACGCTAATGATATATATATAAGATTTTCATAATTCTAAAACCCCATTACTATCGCAATACTTAACCGCCTCCATGGTACAGTGGTTTACGCGTGAGCGTAGAACCGAGGGGTCCTGAGTTCGATTCCCGGTGGGGACGCACAAAAAAAAATGTCTCGGTCTGGCAGGATACAGAAGGCTGATCACCTACTTGTCCCTAAAGAAAATCGATCAGTGAAACGGATGTACATCATCTGCCCCATACCCCACTGGGGGACACGGGACTTCACTATATATCGTAATACTTCCTTTGCTTATGTCCTACATAAACAAAACAGCCTGAAGGTAGTAAAGAATATCGAAAATAATTAATCAATAAATGTTTTTGTTTGCATTTTGTCATTGCACTGCCGCTGGCGAGTTGCCCAAAATGGAGGCGGCAAGCAGAATCCCCAAGTAACCTGGGATTAATCAGTGTTATACGGTAGATTGAAATTGACAGAGAACCACCTGATTGATGCCGTGGTGTGATGGACTATATTTTTGTTCTTATTACCTTTGATACTATGGGATGAGACGGAATTGTCAGGGTCGACATTGGTATAAGATAAACGGTGTAGCAATGAGAACCCCAAATAACATTATTTATTACTAATAAGTACATTTGGGGTTTTGTCTTTGTTGTATAGGTGATGACTTATAATGTAAATTGTTTGTTTTATGGGTATGATATTAATACATTTTAGATTGGCCCTTTTATCGATATTAAACATATTTTTTAAATATCTCATTATTAAGTAAAATCCGATATTTATAGACTTCCAATCATAGAGAAATTATTTGATGATTTATTTTTGTGCATTTCTAGTAAAAAATAGACCCTTTCGGCATTTAGTGATGCAATTTTTAAGGATTTCATAAAAAGACTTAACATATAGCTTATTGTTAGGAGACTGCGCCCGTTTTAAAGCGGCACCGACTTTTATATCATTTACCATTATTATCTTAATAAATTTTTATAACCTTCACAGATCTATTACAATCAACACACATACATCAAGTCAAATCAGTAACGGTGTTCGTAAATATAATAATATAATGATACACTAGTAATTATGAAGTCATTATACAACGTTGAGTTTGCAAAACTAAATAGGGCTATTAAAACTACATCATAATCCATCCACTATAATTTGCGTGATACTTGAATCCACACACTTAAATTATAGTGTACTTGTATACTTTGAATTTGCTGATGAATTTGATATTAACGCCATTTCATAATCATACATTTAAATTTATTTCTCATTAATTGTAAATATGTTATCAGCACTGTTAACGACAAATACTAATTTGTAGTGAATGAAGTGTGAACAACTACATTGCAATTCTGATGGAATCCGTTAAAATATTCTATTTTCGCACATGTCTCTTAAATTCAGTGCAATCGATTGTTCGAACCAATGATATTGCACGTGGGGACTGCAGGACAATCGACGTGGATTGATGGCGAGACGAAAATTGAAACGGTGAGGGGCAAAATTGAAAAATTTTATACCAAATCGAAATACTTCAATTGAGACGTTAGTCTAGCTGGTGTTCGCGCGAATTCCGTTCTATATTTGAATTCTGATTTTTTTTTATTACTTGGCAGTGAATGTTTTTGAATTGTTGTGTAGTTTATTTTTTTTTAATTTTGTGACGTATATGTCCGCCCGGAAATCAATATTCCTGTTTTATCCCAAGGGAGCATTTAATCGGGATAAAAAGTATCCTATCACCTCTGTCTGTATACCAAATTTCATTAAAATCCGTTCAGTAGTTTCAGCGTGATTGACGGACAAACATCCAAACAAACAAACATTTACATTTATAATATTAGTGTGCTGATTTGCATAAGGGATCCCACCTCCATCTAAATCTCTCTAATCCAAATTTATTTGTATTTTTTTACAGATTGCGTTATTGCAACATCACTAAGGATGTTTGAGTGAATTTTTAAAACACTTATATGAAAATAAGTATTTATGGAAAGCCACTAAAGCGACATATACACAAAATATACCACCAATGTTCATCCACAGATAATATTCCCATTCTGTTAGAAAATACACTTTATGCCGCGGAATCTTAAGCATGAGCCGCGGTTGTAGTCAAATTTTCCGACATTATCCGCCTCAAACCAGCTTATACCGGATAATACCGGTTTGGGTGCGGCCCGGGTTCTATGGTATTTGTCCGTGTGCATGGAAAACATTAAATTTTGTAAACGTATATTGACTGTGATAATTGTAAAATATAGTATAATTGCTACATAGTATTTAAAACAAATAAGTTTATGTGTACATAGTATTAAAAAAATATATGTATAGGTATATTAATAGTATGTTTGTCTACTTGTTTATTTATTTATTATTATTTAACATCATACTGACAAACTTAATTTAAACCAAAATCTTTATATGACAATAAATATATATAATTATGCATAGCTGTTAAATTGCTACAAAATTTTTATTGTAGAAACTAGAGCATTAGTTAAAAAATACATAAATCAAAATGGTGTTAAAGGCTTAATAAAAATAGAGCTGTCTTCCTGCGTCCTTTGATATTTGATTAAGAAATCGAAAGAATATAAGCAAAATTCATGTACTATAAATGTTATATCCAATTAACACGGAATCATTTATAAACGGCATAAAAACGGAGCGAGACGATTGTTATTATAACCTCAGCACATAATCAAATTCACACCTCAATACGAAATTTAAAATTCTAGACACACTAGGCATTCTATATAAATAAGCCGGAAATGAATGCATTTCTAAAATTATTACAATGCTTTTCCCACAATAAAGTACCCTACAAAGCGTCCCTTATTTTCTATTTAAAACATATGCAGTCTTTGAGACAAAGCAAAGAAAAGAGAATCGCTGTAGGAGCGATTTCGAATGACAACCACGTTGTGTAGTTTAGTTTTAAAGCGATAGCGTATTTCCTTAATATTCATGTAGATTTGTTGACTTTAGAATAATAAACCAAAAACGAAACAGAAGAAGAAAAGCAGAGAATCAAAGAAAGAATTATTAATGTACGTATAAATGATTAGTATCTACAGTTTATACCTACACCTAAATTTTACACCTCTGTTTAACTCTAACATATTCGTAAAAGGGGAGAAATATCGTAATTATTATAAACAAAGGAATAATAAAAATATATTTGTCTTGCTCTTTTAGGGTCCAGAAAAGATGACATCTAATTAAATGGTCAGAAAATCAAATACATAAAATGGAGCGGTACGCATTTGATCCCTGTCGATCTCTGCCCAGTGTGAAAAAAGACAGACGATGCAATCGAACTCAAAGTATTAAAATCCAATCCTCTTATTTGAGAAACACATACACAAAAGATTATTATTTGAGAAACAACAAGAAGAAACCAAACCACTCGGAAGCTTATCTAAAATGAGTTACAATGAATGCTCCAAAAAAAAATAATCCCAGCTAACCCGTAAAAGGTCCAAAAATATTATGGGCACGTTTCTCATAGGTCTGTCGCATTTATTTGGGTGAACCACAGATGATAAATTGTTTCATGTTTTGCCGCACGTGGCAGGAAATTGCATTTAAAGCGAATTCCCAATTATTAAGTCACTGTTATTATTTCGGATGAAATAGATAAACGAATCAGAACTATCTCTAAATTGCAAAATATATACTGGTAAGCATTGAGGGATCTAATACAAACAGCAAATATTTCATTTTCAACCTCTTTTATCCTACTAATGTGTGTGTGTTTGTTGCTCTTTCACGCAAAAACTACTGAACCGATTGCAATGAAATTTGGCACGCAGATATCTGGACAACTGGAATACCATTTAGGCAACTTTATCCCGATATTCCTACAGGATACGGACTTACGCGGGTGAAACCGCGGGGCGCAGCTAGTATTTAAAAAATAGTCAATACAATTCAAAATATAATGCAATACTCTCCAAATATTTGCAGTTCTTTGCTATCTTTTCTTAGACAGAATACGCAATGGCAAATTGTTTTTCATTTTAGTTTCAAAAAAATCTGCAGTTTGAATTATAATAGCTAATCTTATATCCGATAAAAATAGACATATGGAAATTTAATTTTCTGTATTTCCTCTCTCTTCTTTCTCTTGCAGTATAACGATTGTGCATTCAATGCCTAAACGGCGGATGATTTTACGTTTACAAAATTTATGTTCCGTTCACTCAAAGAATTCAATATTTGGCAAGGAAAATGTCTACGTCTCTCGAATATCGCGTCTTGTTTTCAAAGATTCGGTCTGATAAAGCCATCGTCTTCTGTAATCGCTTCCTTGTATATGACAGTATTTTATTGTTGTGTATTGTCATCTTTTTGGGAATAAAGCATTTAAATAAGAAGTGTTATACATGTCAGAGATCATGTGTACACGGGGTGATAAATATTTATAGTGTTCAAACACTGATATCAATGGTATATAAGGACTCTTTTAATATTATAATGAAATGCTGCGTAAACATTTATCATATTTGTTACGTTTTCTCGCAAAAACCACTGGACCGATTTCAACATTCTATCAGATTAGATTGCAAGTTCACTGAGTCATATAGGTTATATATGTACCACGGGCGAAGCTGGGGCGAACAGCAAGATTGAAATACCTTTGTGGAATAATTCATAGCCATAACTCTGTCCTACAAACTTAGCAACATTAGGTAATTTGCACTGCGCGTTTAAATACAATGCAGTTTCTTATTTAATGACTTCAGATTGAAATCCATAAAAAAATCTAAAGGTCCATTATAGTAAAATACTATTATTTAAATAGAATCCGGGCAAGCTATTAATTAGTGTTGCCGCACGGTGCATAAAGCTTTATACCGATAATTGATACGACGCCTGAGGTTGTTTGGGAATAGCAGAATGCAATACCTAAAATAATTAGATAATCACGTCGAAAGCAATAAACATAAGCCTTCACCCTCAGTTCTTAAATAATAAATAGTAAAATATGTATATACAATACCATTTTAAATAACGGTGAGGTGCCTTCAGATTATTGTAGTTTTTCAACCGATCTCAAAAGAAGGAGGTCATTAATTTGTCTGTATTTTTTTGGCTTCGTAAAATCAGAACTATCGACTGGTTGAATCAATTTTGACGATGTTTTTTATATGAAAGCTAACGCCTCCCATTTGATCGACTTCTTATTAAAGTCCTTTTAGTTTTTTTCATTACTTTTAAATGTATCTTCCACCTACATGAAGTGATGTTTTTTAACCATACACAAAATTGATTGCTACTTATCAGCCAAGGTATATAATAGTACCTATGCAATATAATAAACTAAAAAAATAAAAAAAATCCCATTTATTATATACAACGAGTAAAAAGTATTTCCCGAAAGTTCCACACGCGTCAGTTATTACGTAGTATTTTCGTGTTCATCTACATATTTATGAGTAAATCCCATGAATTTTTCGCTTTTTCAAACATTCGCAGCAAGGGTGATACAGAACTCGTCTTACAGTTTATTATAATAATCTTTTTACATGAGCGAACAGAACAGTAAGCGACGTTATCATCTTTAGCATTTATTTTTATTTGTATAGATAAATGTAAATTATCTTATTTGTTTTATTTGTATGATGAAAACTTTCTCTTATTTCGAAGTATGATTATTTGTTCAATGAATTATCTCAATTGATTTGCTCTTCTAATCATTAACAGTATATCTATAAGGTCTATATTTACTTAACATAGTGATTACATTCAATAATAAGGAAAACCAGTAATAAGGAGACAGTTTTTTTTCATGTAATTCCATTGTCAATTAAACTTGAAACTAAAATTACTTTTTTCATTTAAAAACAACGTGAGAAATTTATAAAATTAAAACTACAATAAAATTGGAATACCAAAATATATTTTAACACGCTTGTATTAGCTTCACCTGTTTCTATGTTTGTATAAAACCGACTCCTAGACTCGATTTTCAGCTATTTTAAACGGACACACTTAACTCAAATTTTGTTCTCCTATCAAGAATCGATGACAACACATTTTCATGAGTTGTTCTTAGTATCCTGATTGGGATCGCTAGGATTCAAAAATATCTTATACTCAGCATAACTGTATAAGACGCATGCTCTGTATAAGAGTAAGTGAAACAATTTAGTTGATTCTATCATTAAAGCATATTTTTGAAGTGAAACTTCTTTAGAATCGTTGTGATTTCAAACCTGATGCAACGGAAAAACGACAGGTAAGAGACACAAATATAAAAATGTGTAGAATGAAGCCGACGAAGAGTGAGACAGAAATATACATACTATTTTATATTACTGTAGTTTCACTTCTATCGTGTGTGAATCGCAGACACACCTTTTTTTTAGTTTCTTTAAACCATATTTATACATTATTTTATGTAGACTGAGTAAATAATGGAAGTTCCAAATATATTTTGCTAAAGATTTAGGCAAGACCTTAAAATAGTATTTTCTTGAGTTTGATTTTACGCGAGTATTGATTTAGAAATTAAAGAAAGAAAATTAATTTTTAAGCGCAATTTATTAGACCATCTCCCCCATTCCTCGCTCTCTGTAAAGTGTTCGAAACGTTGGATTGAATAATATAATGAATAAATCGATTTTAATATCCGTTAAAAAATATTTAATTTCTAAAATACTTTAACATTAGAATATTTACCTCCGCATGATAAATTATATGTGTACCCTTCACACAAGATTCTTGGGAAAATGAAATTCTTTCAAAAATAACACAGCAGTTTCCTCGAATAATTGCACATGTAATTAAGGAAATCCCTATGTCCACATATTTACCTTAACTTTAATTATCAAAAGGTTTGTTTTATCATTTTGAAGTAAATGAAGCTTTCCTCCTTTATATTAAGTGAAGTTAGAAAATATATCTTGACAAGACTATTAAGAAAAAACTTTTTAGATTTTCTCAATGACTATTTAGCGGTCAGATTACCTACTGTAGCATATAAATAAATAATTAAATACTTTAATGCACTCACACAAACAAAGAAGCGGACGTACATAACAAAAAAGAAAAAACAAAGAGCGGTACATCAGACGGCCTTATCGCTGAAAATCTTCCAGGCAACCTTTGGATGTAGGGAACGTTTAATAGAAGAAATGCAGTAGATAGTGCAAAAATATACTAAACTTACATCATCAACATCAGCCCATATATGTTCCCACTACTGGGACACAGGCCTCCTATGAGGGTTCAGGCCATAATCTACCATGTTGGCCAAGTGCGGGTTGGCAGATGGCACATGTCGTCGAAATTTTGATTTTCAGACATGCCGGTTTCCTCACGATGTTTTTCTTCACCGTTTCGTGAGATGGCGATGTTATTCACATGTGCTAAGAAATTGAAAAATCTGTTTATTTCCTGCGCGCTCGGCCGATCTCGAACCTCGACTTATCGATTTTAAAGGCCGAGGCTCTCACCACTGAGCCACCACTGCTATTTAAAGCATATTGAGACCAAATAGGCACATAACCGGATCCACATGTAATTATAATTCTAGCCCCACACCACAACGGGTGTCGGGCTATAATCACCTACATCTGGTTCAAATTGTCAAAAGGCGATAATTATTCCCTGTAATTAATATGTCGTTATGTCCTTAATGTATATTAAATGCCATCTTAGATCCGAGATCAAGGATATCTATTTAACCACATAGGTTTAATTATATACTTTTTAACCGTCGTCCCAAACAATGGAAGACGTTTTCAATATGTCTAATTTTTTTTGGTTTGTGACGCGATAGCTCCGTGAGTTTTCATCAGATTGACGCGATTATTTTTGTGTTTGATAAAAAATTGTTATTATTTGGTCTTATTTTAGAATTTAGATTGGTACTTCCCCAGGAAAATCAGTAACTTTTTTTTGCAGAAAATAATTTTTAATTGGAGTAATTAGTAATTAGTTATCATCATCATCATCATCATCAGCCCATATATGTTCCCACTGCTGGGACACAGGCCTTCTATGAGGGTTCAGGCCATAATCCACCACGCTGGCCAAATGCGGGTTGGCAGATGTCACATGTCGTCGAACTTTTGATTCTTGGACATGCCGGTTTCCTCACGATGTTTTCCTTCACCGTTTTAAGCAGTGGTGATGTTATCCCCATGCGCAGATAAATGAATTTATATTATGAAAAATCAATTTATTTCCTGCACGCTCGCCCGGTCTCGAACTCCGACTTATCGATTTTGAAGTTCGAGGTTCTCACCACTGAGCCACCACTGCTAATTAGGTATATTTCTCTTGAAAAGGGAGACAACAAAGTATTTATTATATCAATCTATACAGTTTTGGCTAGACATACATAAATACAAAATACTTTTAACATTTAATTCATGCAGTTTTGTTTTGTATTTAACAGAAACATAACCTTAATGTCGGTAAGGAAATGCGTTTAATACAACATTAGATGTTTTGTACTCCTGTATACAACCCTTCACCTGCCCAATGAACTTAATGGCTCAAGCTTGTAACGACTGGGTGGTCGTGAGCCGCATACCAGTTGTGATTACAAAGCATAATGACTAAATCTGAGGGGTCACTTCGACTCAACGCTGCGGTTTAAATATTTTTATATATTTAGGCTTATATTAAATATAACGGTCACTTGGAGCGGAATGGACGGACTTTATGATGTGTTAAAAGGTATTATTTTAAGTTATTACGTGGTTTATTACTTTTATGGTCGCTAATGAACACTTACGGCTCTGTAATTACTAATATTTGGGTAGTGGGGACATTATTTGCACTATTATGAGGAAAAATATTGTTTATGGCGATACACTGTTAATTAAATCAGTTTGGTGCTTAGTATATAATTTACTGGAAACGTTCATTATTGTTTTACTTTCATGGCAACATTATGCTTCGTAAAAACGATTTTTATTTTGTTTTTCGATTAAAATTTGTATGTATCAATTATAATTATATACCACAATACTTATTTTATGCATAAGTAATATTATTTTTCCTAAAATTCTTATATCCCTATTTAAAATAAAAGGATAACTATAGAGGTAAATGAATATCTTAAAATCATATGATATTAATCTGTAAATGAGTTAGTAAGTGAAATATTCATAATCAAACTCCTATAAAGCAATTGGATTATAGTAACACGGAATGGCGTTGTTGCGGTTGGGCGTAGATTAAGTCTTGATGGGTTTAGGGTCGGTTCGGCCCGGACAGTCGTATTACAGGGTTATTAACGTGAGAAATGAGCAAAAAAAAACATTAGGAATATATGGATCTGTGGGACATAGGGAAGCGATTATGTTTAGAACAATATAATAAAAGTTAAGACAAAATACATAACACTAGAATACAATATTATATTCCCATATTAACTAACTAATTTAAGTCGTGCCCTTTTTTGTAGAAAAGAAATATTTCATAACTTGGCGAATGTTTGTTTTATTTTCACGGGTTAGTGACGAAAACCGCGCGCAGTTTGTAGTTTATATGACATATTTATGAAATAGAGGGTAATGTTATTCAAAGTGTTTCTTTTGTTTTTCACCTACATTGCGGGTGTCGTTAAAACTAACTATTAGATATTAATTAGATGGAAAAAGTCTTAGATATGGCAAGCTTAACTTGAATTATTTTGAGATCAGAAAAAAATTGAATTTATAATGATATGTTTATAAAATCATATGATATATATATGCTGATGTATAAAGCTACAGGTATTGTTTGTTTGTTTGCATGAATGCTCTTATCTCAGAAACGATTGAATCGATTTGGATGAGGTTTAAGAAAAAGGACATAGGATGGTTTTTTTTCAGCTGCAGCCGGAAAGCTAGTTATATGTATATATATAATACATACAACTAGAATCCAGGCAAATCGTACATAATAACGAATTAAATATTATTATGCGTATATTACACTGTTTTTCATCACATCTAGATCGTTAGAACCGTTCAACATCCATCAAATGTTATTGCTAATACATACCTAAATATTATCAACAATGCCTATTTGCACCAAAATATTTTGAACAATCCCGCAACTAACATTCTTTCCTTACAATAAAATAAAAGTGTTTTTATTTCACTCACCTTAAAATTTAATACGGTTCTTATGCTATGTAGAAAGAGCTCAGAGTCGGGTAGAAATTAATTAGATAGGCCGTCAGCAAACAACGCTTATAGAGGCTTACAGAAAATTATTAGACAACTATTGCTGAAGAAAATGCGGTGTTTTCTTTCAATATTTAGAAGCTGCCTGCTTTGTCCGCCATGTTGAATTTAGGATGACGTCATTACGGGTATTGCTCGCTTCTTGGTGTTAGTTTAAGAGTGTTACAAGCTTTTAATTAGTTTTGTCATAAATAATTAGGGAAGAAAATACATTTATTGATATTGATATGATGATCGCCGAGATAATTTATGATAATAAAATTTTATATAGATAATAATATTTCATTTGAATTTTTATACAAAATTCTCGTTTCGCAATTTTAGTTACCAAACTCCTCCGAAACGGCTGGACCGATTCGTATGAAATTTTGTGTGCATATTAGGAATGTCTGAGAATCGGCCAACATATATTTTCATACCCTAAATGATAAGAATAAGGCAGAACAGCGTTCGCCGGGTCAGCTAGTAATATAAATTATATATAATATTCTCATGTCTCATGTAAAATCAAACACTCTGACGGGGCTCGACCGATTTATATGAATTTTTTTGTGAATGTTTCACTCTGTTGGTTATATCCCTTAGTACAGAATAAAAATTACTGAGATCAGCTATACAGTATATAATTCAATAGTCTATATATGTATATATATGAAAGTGGGCATCTGGAGGTCTGAAGATGGGTTGCCGACTCGTAATATATAATAATTATGCATAATTATTGCAATTCGATTACGGTATCAAAATTGGCACAATAAAAGTGGCATAGAAAAACCTAAAGCAATGGTCGACAAAATACATAAGTCCCAAAATTCCCAAGGTCACACACAGCACAAATCAATAATATTATTGACGTAATAACATTTGAAAAATGTCTTATTTTGCATGCTCTTTGATATTATATATTCACCTCTTAAGTTAGAATAAAACGCAGTAAAACACACCCGTTCGTGCTACACACGGTTTGGAGGAGGGTAAAACTAAATTTAAATATAACTAGCGGACCACTCCAGCTTTCCTCGTAGTATATATACAGACTATAACACTCAGGAATCACGTAAATATCTAACGGTAGAAGTATTTTTGAAATCGGTCTTTTAGTTTATGAGATTCTCGCGTGGTGACCACTTAACATCAGGTGGCTCACCTGCTCCTTTGCTTGCTCTGCCATAAAAAAATACCAACAATGTCTTCAGCTCTATGTTATTACTATTTTTTTTATGTTACAGTCGGCAATGGAGCTGGTGGGACGCCTGATGGTAAGCGCTACCACCGCCCATGAACATTTGGAGAGGCATAAGGACGTTGCAGACCTTTCGTCTCTACAAATAGATTGCCGACATTAAATTAAAAAAAAAAAATTAAAAATCTTTATTACTTTAAGATAGATAATTAAGAAAGTATTGGCGAGCGGAATAAAATAAAGGACTGGGAAGGCTAAGGAAAAGATATGGGCCTATATTAGGATTTTGTGGAAAAAATATATTAGGCATATAATCCAGGCAAATCGTAATGATTGTGTCGCTTTGTAATGTCAACATTAAGGTTTCTTTCATGCATAAGACTGATTCCTGAAAGTAGAATTTTTTTTTTTAAATTATTGCCTGTCGATCCGCGTGTCCCGAGTACAAATTGACATTATTTTTTTTTAATAATAAAAATATCATTTCGTTATTTTGACAAAATAAATTAAAGTGAAAAATGATGACGTCATTCATACAATAGAATGAAGGGGCTTGTGCCAAATTTTGACCAGATACAAAAAAAGTCGTCAAAACATACATTCATACAGTATATATGAATGACCGGAATGTATAAATGTGGTGTAACATTTGCCTCCAAGTATTAAACATAAAAAAAAAATTAAATTCCAATTCGAAATTAAGGATATTTTTTCAGGATTTTGATCGAATACTTTCCATTCTCCTCAGCAGTATTTCACAACACATCAGATTTATTACCTCTGACGGATTGATCTCGAGATATTAAGCACCAAGATTTACTTCGCGACTCGTTTTTATGTCCCTCCTCGTGTATATCTCCATGTTCTACGAGCATAATAAATTTTAGGAAGTTGATGCAAGGTTTGATAGAGAATTTTTAAGATGTAAAATACCTTTTTTATGACATAGTCGGTTAGGGGCTAGTGGGTCGCCTGATGGTAAGCGCTACCACTGCCTATAAACATTTTCAGAGTCGTAAGGCCTGCAAAGCGATTGTCGCCTTTTTAAGATAAAATGTGATATCGAATGGTTTTATGAAGGCAATTAGGGATGGGATTTGGAAGGGTAAGGAAAAGGATACCTATATATAGGGCCTTCTTTATTGGTAGGAATCTGCAGTACTATACTAGGTTTAATTTAGCCGCTTCGGCTTTTCAATACTAATCTTATTCAAACATACATTAGTTTTCAAAAACCCATAATCGGCAAATTTAGAAATTAAAAACTTTGTAATGGATTTTAAACAAGATTAATTCACTATATTATTTAACCCGACGTTTCGAACACTTTACAGCGAGCGTAGTCACGGGGAGTCTCCGTAACCACGCTCGCTTTAATTTCTAAATGTTATGATACACGCGTAAAATCAAACACAAGAAAAACACGAGCAAATTTTCAAAAAATTAAAACACACACATTTACACACAGTGCTATGCCCAATTAAAAGACAATTAGTGTACACCACATAGTGAATTAATCTAATAAAAAATGCTTCAGGACATTTGTGAGTATTTCATTCGTAATAAACATAGGACATCAACAACGGAACATCCTACTAATGTTATAAATGCGAAAGTTTATAAGGATGTGTCTGTATTTGTTGCTCTTTTACGCAAAAACCACTGAACCGATAGCAATGAAATTTGGTACGTAGACAGCTGGACACTTGAAATAACATATAGGCTACTTTTTATCGCGATATTCCTACGGGATACGGACTTACGCGGGTGAAACCGCGGGGCGCAGCTAGTCCTTTATAATATTAATAACTAAGACTTAATATTCTAAATGAATACTTACTATTATGAGGTACTAAGCCTCGCCTTGAGGCGGTGCATTTGTTATTATATTGGAAACACTGTTGTTCATAATATCTCAGAGAACTTTCAACTGTCTGAATAGTGAACAGTAAAACACAATTAAAATAATATGTATTTATGTCTCGTAATAATCATGAAATGATATTAATAGAGGTTATTAATTATCACGTATTTACTTATTCACTTATTTGTGTACCATCCAACGTAAGTACACAAGTTATTCGCCCTAGCTTTGCTCGTGGTGTGGTGCCTATGATGCTCGGGAATTATGTACAAATACAACGGTGGAAGAATTTTTGAAATCGATCCAGACATTCTTGATATTTGCGCACACAAACATGCTCTTAAAATTTTTAATTTAGAGAAGAGAAGAGAAGAGATTTCAGAAAGTTCAGTAGTACATGGTTTTTTTTTATGTCACAGTCGGCAATGGAGCTGGTGGGACACGTGATAGTAAGCGCTACCACCGCCCATGAACATTTGTAGAGGCGTAAAGTCGATTACAGACTTTACGCCTCTACAAAAATATTGCCGACTTTAAATTGGGAAGGGATTAAGAAAGGATTGGCGAGAGGAATAAAGGAAATGACTGGGAAGGGGAAGGAAAAGGATATGGGCCTCCGGCTCCCTCACTCACCGAACGAAACACAGCAGAATGCTATTTCACGCCGGGTGTGGTACTTCCCCGATGCGAGCTGGCCCAATTCGTGCCGAAGCGTGCTCGACTACCACATATAGAAGAGAATTGTAAGAGCTTTTTTTTTAATTAGACTATTTAATCTATAAATATATGCATTACCATCAGAGGTGATGTTTGCTGACAAAGCTCTTTAATCCCTACTAATATGTAGATGAGTGAAATCTGTCCATTTGTCCTTTCTACCCGTCTTAACCATTGAACCGAAATTTGATACCAAGATAACTTGAAACCTGGATTAGTTTTTATTCTATGCGAGTTTTCCTTTGATAACGCGGGCAGAAAGCCAATGTACCAACCGTAAGGTGAGAACGTCGGTTAAATAATAATAACTAGAAAAACGCAAGAAAATTCTAACAATAACTAGGATCTATCTAATCTAATGTGGAATCTAATATGTCAGCAATTCGTGCATAAGTTCTTCCCTACCAGGATACTGAGACGCTTCTTCATTACTCTACATGCATATACACACACACATACACACATGCACACGTTTGCACGTTTTAGTTACTGTAATTACCTTTAGTTACGAAAGAAGTCCCATCTACTTTCTTTCTTGTCTTTGTAAAAAGCTATGTATCAAAACATTTTCATTTAATTTTTTCATAAATACGATGACATGAGAACGCAGGACTAGCAGGCAGGTCCAAAGCCTAGATAGGTTACGGTACTGCCTATTTTTGCCATGCCATGTTTACTAATACGTTTTCTCGTAGAAGGTCTGCATATTTCCCCATTAAACAACCAAATAATGTTAAAATCTCAAAGGGCCGTAGTAAATATACATGGAAATATCCAATAGTTAGTTTTATAAATAAACTACACCAATTATGTTGTAAAACCATTATCATATAAAAATCATTACAAGAAAAACTCCATGTTTTTCCACATGGTTTTTTCTAACACAAACATAGAGATTTATTACCTTAATATACACATTTTCAGCAACGGAAACCAGCTCTTAGCACTATGCGATAAAGTCGAAATTGTTATTTGCACGTCAGCATCCATACATATACTTGACGTCTTGTTAAGGGAAGTTTTCCTGGATATAATTTATGGGGCAGATTTACATTTTGCCCGCTGCGGATGTCGGAACTGACCCTAAATGTTGCTTGTTATATGACATATATCATTGCATTGTATTTACAGAAATGTGATCCGATCATGGGTAATTGTATTCAACTGGGTATGGCAACAATATAACACCACAGATATTTTACTATAATACGAATAATATTATAGAAGTACCTATTGTGATGACGATCGCTATTTCAACGTAAACGGATTTTACTGTTTCCAGGGCTTATTTAGGCTCAATTTTCAACAATCTTTAAAAAAGTACAGGGTTCTGATATCGACTGTATTTTTTGGCGTTTTTGCCTCAATACTTTCGATTGGATGAAACGATTTTGATGGTTCTTTATTTATGTAAAAGATGGTGCCTCAGGTGTGGTGTCATTGAAATTTAGACTAGTTCTCACGATAAGATGGCGGTGTTTTTGTTAAAAATAATAATTTGAGTTAAATACTGACTTTTGATGTCTCTCTTATGATCTTGAGTTTTAATAAACGGCATAAATTTGAAATCTCATCATCATTTATAATCAATTTAATGAGAGAGATGAGAGACAAAAATTTTAAATAAAAAAAGAATCATCAATATTGGATCAGCCAGTAACAGATATAAAAAAACAGAATTGAGAACCTCCTCCGCTTTTGAAGTATTTAAAAAGTCAAACCGCATACATCTTTTTACATCACGTATCAGTGATCGCTTTGAGCGCATTATAACCACCTCAAATATTACCTCGTAAATAATATATTTAAACATATCAATACAGAATGCCATTAAAAACACATTAGGGGTGTGTAGGTCATTAAGGCTGCACTGTTTAGCTCAGAACGAACAATCGTTGACACAAAATGGCCGAAAGAACCTTTGGGCTCGGAAACGCCTACTTAGGTGCCGTCTACTGCTTTGTTTTTGAAGACTTAACCTACAACTGACCCGATTTAACGTGACGGAAATACTGCTTTTCATGGTCCAAGAGCCCAGCCCCGTCAGACTTTTTGTCCTCTTAATTTAAACCATTAATGTGAAAATATGTGGAACTATATGTCATCAGACATCAAGTCCCGGTTAAACGTAAATGCTCGGATATCTGTTGGTTCGACAGCCAATTCACTGGTGCGAAACACCACCTAGAATATCTACTAACTTTACTTACATTCTACTAATATTATTAATCGTTCCCTACTTATATAAATGCGACATATTACATATACAGATAGAGTAACATCTGTCTGTCGCTTCTTCTCATAAACCACAGCAACAATTTGGATGGAATTTGATACAAAGATAGTTTGAAACCCACAGAGGACATATGATAGATTTTTATAGCAGAAATCCTACGGGAATAGTAACTAATCTTTTCCTCTGATAATGCGAGCGAAGCCGCGTGCGAGAAACCAGTAGTCTATAAATCAATAGTTAGTTGGCTGTATCATGCACATACATCATTTAAAGTAAATGACGTATTTATCATTTGTACAAAAACAACTGTTACAATTCTTAAAAATCTAAACATATAGTAAAATAACACGTAAAATGAGAAACTACTTAAAACACATAAAACAATGTTCCTGGTAAATTGGTGGATTCTTCTCGAAGATTCCGAAGTAAATATAATATGGTAACCAATAGAAAACAAGTGCACAGCGTATTGGGTCGTCCCAAAGCACGAGTCTTTTAGCTTATTGTATAAAATTTCAACATAGTGCACTCTATATGGGAATGTTACAGTTTGTTCGAGTAATTTGACAATATGTGGAATGTTAGCATTTATTAAAAATGATAAATATCTTTTAAAAGAGCAATTACAGAGATTCTTGCTAGCTCTCCTCTGTAGAAACTGCTTTCCGGACCGACGGTAAATGTTATGACGGTTTGAAGTGCTTCTATATGAAGTCTAATTGAGAAAATTTATGTTTTAGATTGGTTTTGAGTTAAAGTATATGTTACTATATTTATAATAAGCAAGAATGTTTAAATCAAAATATGTGTTTATAATAAATATATACAAATATCGAAATTCTTAAGGGTATTAGTAAGCCTAATTTGATAGCATAATAATTTAATAACCTTTACAGATAAAACAATTTAAAAAATAAATTTAAAAATTATTTGTTCAATCTTTCTGTGTCAGTGTATTGTAAATATTTCCTCAAAGAAGTATTTATATTTTTTCAATTAAGAAAGATTGTATCGATTTGAAAAGTTTCATTTATTGGGGTAGGGTGTGGACTAAATCGTAGCTTTATTTTAGTAATCGTGACTAATATTCTTGGTAATTTTGATGCTAATCGATTAATTTTGAATGTTTTTCAAATCTGCCAAACCATTCTAACAAAGTGAAGAATTTTTGAGTTAGCAGACTTGGGGCCCAGAACACTTGATTAAATTTAAAATTTATTAACGCGCATGCAGACAATTCTTAAAATGTCCGATATTCTGAAGTCGGTCTCGGTCAGAAGTTATATGTGATAGCGCTCGAAGCAAGAACCTGTCGCATTTGAATATATTGCAGTGGGACAGGTGAAGTCGATTTACTTAAATAGATAAACAATTTGACATTTTTATTGTTTTGTAGTGGATACAGTTTAATAAATGTTTGGAAAACTAGAAATCATATTTTGAGGTGATAATTATTACTGATACTCTGATACTCTTCTTCATCTAACAGATATTTAAAAAAGTATATTTTGACTAGCTGTTTTTTGCGGCTTTGCTTGGCTTTGACTTGACTTTTGACTTTGTCGCTAATTTCAACTGCTGTTATAAAAAAGTTAAAAATTTTGTAAAGGTACACCATATTGTTTGTATATGGTAGTCGAGCACGCTTTGGTACGAATCGAGCCAGCTTGCACCGGGATGCACCACATCCCCACAGCAGACCGGCATGTAATAGTAGCATGCTACTGTGTTTATGGTGTAGTAGGGAAGCCGGAGTCCCGTATCCTTTCCCTTATCAAACTTTTCTTTTATTCCTCTTGTCAATTCTTTCTTAATCCCTTTACAATTTAAAGTCAGCAATTCATTTGTAAAGGCGTAATTTCTGTAATTGACCTTACGCCTCTCCAAATGTTCATTTACAGAGATATGGTCTCTGCAATTGTGTTGACTGCTTTCAATGGGCTAGGGATACGAAAGGATGGACTGAGAAGCGTGTGAAAACGGATATATGCCTCCAGCTCCCACACACAACCCCTTTTTCGAGCTCCCACACTCGACCTTTTTTTTTTAAGTGGGGAATCTTTCATAGATACACACGGCTTCCGGGGAAAGAAGCCGTGGGTTATGTCGGATTCCTACCGACTAAAACCCGACTGTGCTCCGTCAAGCCGCTTTATTGAAGGGCTCACGGGAGCTGGTAAGTATATATCCGCTACCCCCTCGGCTCCCACACTCAACCTACGAAACTTGGTAGCTTTTACATGCTACTATTTCACGCCGACCCTCCCCGAGCTGGCGCAACTCGCGCTGAAGCGTTCTCGACTCCCACAATTTATCCATTAACCAGATGGCAATCGCATAACTCCAATGAACTTTGTTTAAATTTCGACTTGTTTGTTTTTCAAGTTCGCAAGTTAGAGATGCGGCAATCTCACAATGAGTTAACCGGGAGATAAACAACTCATTAATGCCTTTGTTTATAGTTTAGAATACTTGCTTTTGTTTTTGGTCTTTATCATTAAGGCTTTGTCACTTGCCGCTGTGAACTAGGTTTTGTATTTTTATCAATGTATTCATGAATTTATTTATTTATTCGAGACCTCCTTGGTACAGTGGTTAACGCGTGAGCGTAGAACCGAGGGGCCTGGGTTCGATTCCCGGTTGGGACGCACAAAAAAAAAATGTCTCAAAAATGTCTCTAAAGAAAATCGATCAGTGAAACAGATGTATATCATCTGCCCCATACCCCAATAGGGAACACGGGACTTCACTTTTTATTTATTTATTCGTTGAAAAACTGCGTTGAATTTTAGCCGTAAATAAGCAAAGTTGTGAAAATTTGTTTCGATTTTCTGCGTGATGATTATTATGTGATTAATATTGAACTGATAGTTCGATATGTAATAGAAGGCTAGATATTAACTAGAGGGGGAAAGGGAGGAAGAAAAGTGGCTAGTCAAATTGAGAGTAGGCCACTCAGTTTAAAACTATTTACTATTTATTTGTAATAACCGGCAGTGATTAATCCAATTTAATAATGAAAGTGTAGTATTTGTTTTGCGAGAATAAAACTATAATTCGAATTTTCTTACTATTTAAAAGATTCATTTAATTCCATATTAAAAGATATTCTCAGGAAATAAGTGGATATCCAAAAATCGGAGGCCCGTTTCCTTTTCCTCACCCGTCCTAGTCCATTCCTTCTTTCCAGTCGTTAATCCTTTCCTTTCCGTTACCCCATAAAAGCGGGCAGCGCATTCACGGAGGTACTACCTTTGCGAATGTTCATGGGCGGTGGTGATCGATTACCATCAGGCGAACCACCAGCTCAGCTGCCCGTTATGACATAAAAAAAAAATACCATTAAAATTTCATATAATATTAACTGGTACGTCGCTTAATTGGGAATAGCACTATATATTACATTTAAAATATCCACATGACCGTAAAACATTTTATCGGACAGTATAAATTAGTATTTTACATACTGCGCAATTCGATACCCATATCCATTAAACAGGACCTTATATTAAAGCAAATAAAATGTATGCATAAATTAAACAAAAACAAATCCTACTAATATTATAAATGCGAAAGTTTGTAAGGATGTGTGGGCGTTTGTTGCTCTTTCACGCAAAAACGACTGAAGCGATTGCAATGAAATTTGGTACGTAGACATCTGGACAACTGGAATAACATATAGGCATACCTACGGGATACGTACTTACGCGGGTGAAACCGCGGGGCGCAGCTAGTAATTAATAAACACGGTTAATAATAGAATCAGCTGAATCGTCTTACTTGTTCCTTTATAAGTAATTCTGACGATCTTAATCGGGAAAATAAGATTAACTCCTGAAATTATTCTATTGTCACCAAACCGTGTTAAGTTGAAAGTTTAAATTAAATATGTACATTTGAAGGAAATCAATCGAGTCTAAAGGAGTCAGTTACATATAAATGTTTAATCATACGAAGGTAATATAAGCATGTTTAAAAATATAATAATCAGTATTTTTTGACATCATATTATTTGGGTCATATATTTGGCAATAATGCAATATAGAAATTCACCAACAATCGATTGACAGACGATCCCCTATATTGAAGTTATTGCTTGGTTTGGAGGTTAGTTGGCTATCGTCTTATTGAAAGCAATTGCAATCTGTTGAACTGTTATTAGGTGGACAAAGGGCTCCATAAGATTGAATCCAACAGGTGAATTTTGACTGTTCATACATTTCATCATTCGTCTTTTGTTTTATAGTTATAGATGTAGATATCTTATACTTGATTTAGTTTATTTTGCACTTTTTTATTGGATTTATAGGTAATGTTTTGTCACAGCTTTGGCTAATTTATGTCAATAAGGACTTGTTTATGGTTTTTTATCAACACCCTAATGGGTAAATAAATTTGAACGTATATAAATATGTAGTTATGAGATTCTTATTTCTTGACCGACTCCATAGAAAGGAAAGAAGTTCTCATTTCGACTGTATTTTGTTGTGGTCTTTTCTAACAATTTTAAGGTAATATAATTTTTATTAATATAAATTATATTTCGTGCAATTTGATTTGCTGGTTTCGTTCATTAAAGGTTATACGAAAAAAGGGGCCACGGGTGCTTGATGAATTCGTCCGCGAGAAAATACTGAATATAATACAAGCGCTGACTTACCACTTTGTCATTTGAGGCGTTCGCAACACGTCAATAATTTCGGAAACGCTAATAAATATAGACAACAAGGCATGGTTGCCTGGAAGAGATCTAAGTGATAAGGCCGCCAAACAAATTATACTTTATTATAATAATCATTATTATTATTTTTAAGATTTCTTCCAAGTACAATCTTGTTAAAGAGTTAAATAAAATAAAATAAATAAATAAACAATATCCGCCTGCTGCTAAAGTCGATATCTCAACACACAGTGCGTGAAGTATGCAAAATATTTTATCGGCCCATATAAATTAACCAGCTCCGTTCACACGGTAAATTTAAATTAATGCCTCGACTAATTGTCCAAACTAAAATTTAACGCGGCGAAGTGACGCTCGCTGAAAAGGGTCTATGATATTAAAATTATCGTAACCCAACTAATGTTTGGGGATCAGTATCGTTAGTTCTGGGTTTATTTAGTTGAATTATTTAAATTGAGGTTTCACTTTCATTTGTGTTTAAATATATAGCGATATTAAGCTTGGGACCGGGATGTGATGGCATTTAATATTTCCTTATTCGATATTTGATACAAACAGTTAATTTGCTAAACGAATAAACGTAATAATATTATTATTATATTCAATTTAATATGCGGACAATAAATTATGTGAGGGATTCTTTAATAAAATGTAATAAGATTGGACTCAACTTTCTTCTTCCTTTCCTAATCTACGTACGATTTTCAACTTTACTAGTTGCACGTTAAAAAGATCTCATATTTCATTGGTTAAACAAAACAAATCATTAATCTTTACTAAACAAGGAATACAAATGTATTTTTCGAAAAAACAGATACCAACAAACCAAATGATCCGATGACCACCGCTCTATGAAATACTGTGTTTCGGAGTAGGTAGCTTCTACCTTAATATATTAACATGATCCTAAACAGTTTACACGTCCAAGAAGTTTTCCCTCCAAATATTCAAAATTAGAAGCATTCAATTTAAATAAGAATGATTCATGTCTCACAACCGTACTATAAGCCAAACATGTTGTCTATGCGATATACCGGGCGTTGCTCTGTTATGCCAGTCCTAATCTCAGCTATGCCAAGCACTGTTACCCGTGTACTCTTATTATTTTGTGGTACACGTCACACGATTAGCGGGCACTGTTGTATTTGTGAAGCTATTGCGGCTTGGATAAACGAATTATAAAATACCAGCTGTGCCCCGCGCTTTAGCCCATGTAGTACATGCATATATATAGTATAAAGCCTACCTCAATAAATGGGCTATCTGACACTGGAATTATTTTTCAAATCGGACCAGTAGTTCCTGAGATTAGCGCGTTCAAACAATCAAACAAACACTTCAGCTTCATAATATTAGTATAGATATAAAAATAATAACATGAATTGACTTTTTGATGGTATAATGTATCCAAGTAGACGTTGATCGTTTGATCTATTGGCGTCAATGCTGGTGTATTTCAGGGGTCTGTTCTCTCTCGATAAATGACCCACTTCAATCGAACATCTATAGAGTATGCAGACGATGGTCTAGTTATGACAATTTGATGGCAGTGTATTTTTTTGTTTATAATAATTATTTATCCTACTAGTCCTACTTTCTACTAATATTATAAATGCGAAAGTTTGTAAGGATGTTTGAGCGTTTGTTGCTCTTTCACGCAAAAACTACTGAACCGATTTCAATGAAAAAATTCCAACGGGATACGGACTAACGCGGGTAAAACCGCGAGGCGCAGCTAGTATTATATAGATATATTTCTGATATAACTTCAATAAAATTATTATATTTATAATTGCGTTTTTTATGTTGGCAACAAGCTGGTTTGCTTGATGGTAAGCGATCACCACCGTCCATAAATATTTGCCGAGGTAGGGCCGCTGCATATGCACAGCCCACTTTTAAGGGCTCCAGGATAAGGATGCTAGTAAATAAATGGACTGGGAAAAGAAGAAATACTTTTCAACGCTGTTCCCTACAATTTAGACCACGACCCCACCGTTTCACCGGCACGGAGCAGAAATTAATTAGAAGAGGTTTGCAAACTTAGTCGTAGCAGTTATTGGGCTGCGAGTGAAAATATGTGACAGCCAGCGCCGCGGGCAAAGCGATACTCGAACCGTGATAACTATTTCCGCTATATCACCAACCAACTTGATATAATTGTCTCTATTCCTTTACACTTCACACTGTATGGCTATATTTAGAACTAGCTGCGCCCCGCGGTTTCATCCGCGTAAGTTCGTATCCTGTAGGAATATCGGGATAAAAAGTTGCCTATATGTTATTCCAGTCGTCCAGCTGTCTATGTACCAAATTTCATTGCAATCGATTCAGTAGTTCTTGCGTGAAAGAGCAACAAACTCAAAGACATCCTTACAAAATTTTGCATTTATAATATTGGTAGGATTAGTAGGAAAGTAGGATTTGTTGTGGTTATGTAATTCGAGCAAGTTAATCATTTGGTTAAGCGATGCTAGATTATTCCCAGGGCTTTGCTCGCGTTCGAATCAAATGATTATCGAACTCGAACTAAAAATTTTCGGGTGATACAAAAAATGCATTAAAACCGGTCCAGTCGTTTGGAAAAGCGAACAGTTGAATTGGTAAAATCGTCCCTTCTTTTTAAAATCGGTTGAAAAATAAATTAATTTAATACATTGCGGATGACACAATAGTATGACAAAAGTTCATCATAGTTTCGTTAGTTTAAAGGATATTGGGAAGTTGCAAACTATCTAAATACTGTACTTCGTAACATTTACTTACAATTTAAGGCATGATTTATTGATATTGTAATCAATTAAAATTAATAAAAATTAAATAAGGTAAAGGTGACATAATAATAACAAATTAATGTAATTTAAATAATAAAGCGTTTGTTGCACGAGGCAATGTGAAATAGCAACGCAATTCCAGATATTTCGGTTATACAACCAAGTGTGCTTTTATATACTCAATGTAAGCCAATTTCACGCTAGCCGCTCGCTTCATAGGCATTTTAGCGAGCCCAGTTCATTGGAATATAGTATAAAGTGGTAAAGCGTGAGCCTGAAGGGGCGTCAGACCCTGCGTATCTCAACCGAGCAGGCATCATTAACTTTTTGGGAACGCATTATAGTGGTGAGTGAGGCGATTCCGAAATTAAAGATGCGCAACCTAGAATGTCTTAGTTTTATCGTATTGATTTAAGTAACATTTGAACTGAATTATATAATTTAGACGTCTTTAGTTTAATCGCAGTGACGGACTACAATATTCTATCCGAGTCGAATTTCATCATAAATTAAACAAATAACAAAATACCATTCACCATTCATCCAGCTGAAGAATCGCTTCACAAATTTTCGTTTAAGGTATTCATTACCATAGAAACTAGTCAAAGCCAGATACATTATGGCGCACAAGTCTGCGTGGAAACAATATTGCTCACACTGACAATGCATGGAACGGAAGACCAGAAAGAATCGAAAAGATCCAGTGTCGTTATTCATAAACTACTTTCCCAGAAGTATAATAATATAATTCTGCAAACAGGTCACCAACGTCCCTGAGGAAGTACCCCAAATTGTAAAATGATACCAAATGTACTATTTCCTATCTAACACAGAAAAAAATCGGTTGAAAACCCACGGAGGTTACGAATAAAAAACCCAAAAAAAACATAGAAATTTAATGAGTTTTTGTGGGATGATTGTGGACAAGGTTCTTACCTTTTCGACGACAACGTTAATTAATAATGCCAAAGATATCGTTTCTTGTGATTGATTAATTGTATTTTTAACATTTCTTTTTTGTATTTAGTACCTTACGTACTTACTAATTAGCAATTTAATTCTAGAATTACCTATCTAATAAGAAATGAGTGAATCGTTTAGTAGTACGAGGTATGCGAACCGCGATTTCCCTGTGTTCACCCGAACGAGTTACGTCTGACAGGCGTGACCGTGAACGTAATGGACTAATGAGTCGGTTCTCAGGAAGTGAGTTGTAAGTACTGGATATTTTCTTATGCCAGTATGTATGTTTTAGATAGGGATATTAAGTGATATTTCGCAACTTAATTGATTAAAATAAAATGTTATTGGGATTTTGTGATATTAAAAGTAGCTAGTAAATGATACTATTCAATTATATAATACTAGCTTTCGATTCGCGGCTTCGCCCACGTTTCTAAAGAACATTCCATTTCACACGGCAATTTTTTTGATTACATGATCTTTTTACCGATTCGGATGTTGTAAAAAGTAACTTATGTCACTCTCTGTAATTCTTTAGCTTCCAAGTAACTCCAGACAAAAAACCTAGTAATTAAACCCGTTGCGACGTTGAAAAAAGACAAACATACACACGATTTAAGTACAAAATCCTAACCGCAAAGCCACCCACTTAATTCTATAACTATATTCATAGATACTTCAAGTAGTAAGTTAGTTACAATAATTATTGTAGTAAAAAATATAATTTTATATATACCAATTTGTCAATTAACTAAATAAAGAGGTTCCATTATTTTGCTAAAATAAACAGTCAATTTTTGTGTCTCCATTAGGAAAATTTAAGAAGTGCCTTATTATTTACTAATATAAATTCATACATATTTTCTGAATCCTACAAGCGCGGTTAAGTATCAGAAGTAATTCTCTCAGGGGTAACATTATCTTAGATGTGCTTCAAAGCGCCCGCATAAAACTTCTATTAAATTCAGTTTGCTTCGAAAACTTTATATCATGTTGTGATATTTTTTTATAATACATATTTCCCTTATATTTGCTTTTATTTTTTTAGTTAGGAATAAGCTGGTGTTACTAGAATTGAAATTAATTGGGTGTAATTTTTTTTATTACATCTTGATCTGTTTCGCTCAACAATATCTAGGTTAAGCAAGGCAAGGCGCGGTCTAGGAATATTATATTACTAGCTTTCCGTCTACGACTTCACCCGGGAAGTTTTATAGTACATACATTACAGTATTATGTATAGACTAGAATATCGTTCACATAATTCCCAATCCAGTGCAATTTCCGGAATAAAAATTATCCTATGTCCTCCTTCGGGTCTTAAACTATATCTATACAAAATTTCATCCAAATCGGTTCAGTGGTTTAGACGTGAGAAAGAGACATACTCAATTACTCGCATTATTATTAGTAGTACGTCCTTTTTACTATAAAAGTATACTACTCCAAGTTATATGAATAAACTATGCTATGAAGTATGCAATATGCTGCAGAAAATAAAATATGTATCTTCTTTGCTGAAAATACAACTTATCCCATCGTTCCTTTCAACATGTTTTTCCAAGATTCAATAGCACAGGGATGTACTTATTTGTTTTAGGAGAAAAATAACGCATGAAATCAATTAAATATTAAATAAAAAATATTCTGGTGGTATTACTGTTACGCTGTACGCCATTTTATATTTTCAAGGCATTTTTTCTGGATTCGACGATATTACATATTTTTTATCGTGGTCAACAGACAATGGAAACATAAGTCAACTGATGTGTTTGTTAGGCTTAAAGTAGAGGATGGCTTGACCGATTTCGATCTCAAAATATATGTACAGCTTAAGATATGGTTGACCGCCTCCTTGGTACAGTGGTTAACGCGTGAGCGTAGAACTGAGGGGTCCTGGGTAAAATTCCCGGTGGGAACGCACTAAAAAAAAAGTTTCGGTCTGGCAGGACACAGAAGGTTGATCACCTACTTGTCTGTAAAGAAAATCGATCAGTGAAACAGATGTACATCATCTGCCCTATACCCCACTAGGGGATATGGGACTTCACTTTTAAGATATGTTTAGAATGTTCAAAGTATGATAAATAATGATACTGTAGCGTATGACATTTTTCACAAATATATATAATTATTGTATATAGGTGCTACACTGTGCGTTGCGTCATTAGGTATTCATTGTATTCAATCAAAATATCTTTAAAATTTTCCATAGAGAATTTTTATAGACACTACTAATTATGCTCCATTTATCTATATTCATTTAAATCTAGAATATTCTTATTTCGTAGTATAGAATACATCCCTGGATAATATCTGTTTACCGTAATATAGTCTATATCTTTAACAAAGAGGCCTTTCATGGTATTCGCGCGGAAAATGCTTACAATGCACTTTCTGTTGCTTCTTTGTATCTTTAAAGTTAAGATTATTTTTTGAGAGTGAACAAATGTGTGTAAACGATGTGTTGTAAGTTACTTTGTTTGTTTGTTCTTAAAGTACTTGTATTTAATATATAAATTTTTGTGTCACAGTTTTCGTTGCCATACTCCTCCGAAACGGCTTGACCGATTTTGATGATTTTTTTTGTGCTTATCCGGTATCTATGAGATTCGGCCAACATTTATTTTTCATACCCCTAAATGATAAGAGTAAGTCAGAACAGAGTTTGCCGGGTCAGCTAGTATCTATAACTATATACTGACTGACCTATCAAACCACTGGACGGATCGGGTTGATATGTGGCATGCAGATAGATGTTATGACGTAGGCATCCGCTAAGAAAGGATTTTGATAAATTCTACCCCCAAGGGGATAAAATAAGGGATGACAGTTAGCACGAATTTTTTTTTAAGCGGGCGATGCTGCGGGCAACAGCTAGTTTAAAATATATTTACTTATGAATAGTTTACTGTTTAAACAGATAATAACGTAATACTATACTACAACCACAGATAAAATATTACAATATTGTTTATTCATTACTAGTTTTAAGACCGCAGCTTTGTCAGCGTAGTGGAAGCAAGAGACGGTCTCGGTGTTTTACTCGCATTATTCCCCTTTTCCACGGTAATTTCAATAAAAACAATACTATCTCGCGCCTCGAACTATCTCTGCAATTTCATCCAAATGAGTTCAGCAGTTTAGGTGAGAAGAAGGGACAGAATTGGATTCATAATATAGGTGGGGTTGATTAAAATCTGAGTTACGAAATATTCATATATTTATACATAATCATTATTAATATAGTACAAATTTCAACTTTATCTTGACTTTGTTTTTAAAATGGGATTAAAACTTAAATAATAAAGTTTATATTAAATCGTAGTCTTCAGTTATTTAATTTCCGTAAAGGAAACGTAATGACAGCATGATTTTACATTTTTATCGCATATTATTTTCAGCGTTTACGAACAATCTGATAGCGCTAAATCCTAATAATATTATAAACGCGAAAATTTGTAAGGATGTGTGTGTGTGTTTGTTGCTCTTTCACGCAAAAACTACTGAACCGATTGCAATGATATTTGGTACGTAGATAGCTGGACAACTGGAATAACATATAGGCAACTTTTTATCCCGATATTCCTACGGGATACGGACTTACGCGGGTGAAACCGCAGGGCGCAGCAAGTATCTCATAAAACCAGCGCCAATAAATTACACCTCATGTACCGGATAGCATGCAAAGAGATTGTCAAAACTAACGAAGAGGCAAAAACGCCCCAAGTAGTTCCAATCGCTAGAAAAACAGCTTATATAGCCCAGGTAGATAATACTACGTCACTCGCAGGTTACCATTATGTTAATTTCTATCGGATTTTTCGCCATCAACGCTCCACAAGCGACGCTACACAATGCGTCCATTGTGAGACAACTTTATAGTTTGCAGCTTACTGAACGTCAATGGATGCTGTAGAAAAATTGCAGGCTTTTTGCGCTTGTTATAAATTTGCATACGTTCAGGTACGGCTAGTGTCGGTGTTTGTATGAAATGTTCGCTTTTAAACCAAAATTTTTATAAGCTACTAGCTGCACCCGGCAAACGCTGTTCTGCCTTACTCTGATCATTTAGAGGTATGAAAAATAGATGTTAGCCGATTCTCAAACATACCCGATACGCAGACAAAATTTCTTAAGAATCGGTCAAGCCGTTTCAGAGGAGTATGGCAACGAAAACTGTGACACGAGAATTTTATATATTAGATTTGTGTCATAGTGTTCTGGAGTTCCGTGGGGCTGGAGAGATTTGTGATATACTAGCTTTTGCCCGCGGCTTCGCATGTGAAAATTCGGATTAGTTTAATAGATGTTATTATAAATAAAACTTCTTCGTGGAATAACTCTATCTATTAAAAAAAAAACATCAAAATACCTTTCTTAGTTTTAAAGATTCAAGCACATATAGGGACAGGGACAGAGAAAGCGACTTTATTTTATACTATGTAGTAATAGTTAAAAAATGTTTTTAATTTAACAATCAATTCATTGCATTTTCTAATTTTTATACTTTCATTAATATGCGCATCTTTTGTAGAAGTGTTGTACCTTCCCCGGTGCAAGCTAGATGGTGCTAAAGCCTCCTCGATTTAAGCTAAATGCTATATTTAATTCGTTATTTATTTCCACACCTAAAAGTTGAAAAAGTTGACGTACGACGTTGATTTTTGTCCTATGCCATTTTTTTACTACATATTTGGAGCTAGCTGCGTACCGCGGTTTCACACGCGAAGGTCTGTATCCCGTAGGGCTGAGTTGCCTATGTGTTATTCCAGTTGTCTAGCTATCTGCGTACCAAATTTCATTGCAATCGGTTAAGCAGTTTTTGCGTGAAAGAGTAACAAACATACAGATACTCCTAAACTTTCGCATTTATAATATTAGTAGGGAGGAAGCTAAAATAAATTAAAGTTTTAACATATGTCGAATTAGAAGATGTTATAACCTTAAACGTATTATTATTTATATAATGCAGATATTATTATTATATAAATTATACAAACAAAATTAGCCTAATAATTTCCATTTTATAAAACCGTGTGTTAAAATCCTTCGGGAGGTTAACTTGGTTGATCCGCTCTCAAGGTATATTCAGCCGCTCATTAATCGGGACATCTTCAAGAAACGCTGACTGCGGTACACTACATAAGATATTTATGGCCACGAGACGTTGAAAATGGCGCGAAAGTGAAACTTTACGATCATGTCATTTTGTGTATGCAATATGTTTTTGAAAATGGAATGGTTTAGGACATAATGAACAGATATTGTAGCGTTGTTATTTTTGAATTAGGTAGGTATAATAAATACTCTTTTGAAAAAATATTTTCATTTTTTTTTTTTCGTGCTTACGACCATATGACCTTTTAGTTTTGTTTTTGGAAGTCTGTTCAAAAACTAGCTATTGCTCGCGACTTAGCTTCCGCGATCAATGAAAATTAACAGTCTTCATACACAAACACTTTTATTAAAGCGCCATCTTACGGAATATTTAAACTTCAATGTGATTCTAATACATCATAAGGCATTCTTTATGGGAATGATGATATTTTACTTAATGATGTCTTACTGCGGTATAAATTAGCTTATGTCACTCTCTAGCTTCCAAATTATCTCCAAATATAAGAATTTTAATCAAGAACAATTATAATCATGTACAAACAAACATATACAATCGCCTTTATACTATTAGTACGGATTGACTAGTTGCTTTGTCCCGTCTCTACCCGGATTATACTAGAATAAAATAAAGTCCATATTACTCACACAAAAATTTGCTTTTCAATGAACAAATCCTACTATTATAATAAAAGCGAAAGTTTGTAAATGATGTGTGTATGTTTGTTGGTCTTTCACGCAATAACTACTTAACCGATAGTAATGAAATTTGGTACGTAGATAGCTGGACAACTGGAATAACATATAGGCAACTTTTTACCACGACATTCCTACGGGATATGGACTTACGCGGGTGAAACCGCGAGGCGCAGCTAGTTCTTTATAATACTCGTTTAGATTCGCTCAACTGCTGGCCGTATTGAATCATGAAGCTTGCTGACGCTACAGTATTGACATCGTATGGCACTTTGAGGCTTCTCAACACCGGATCGACGATCACAGATTATGTATTTTGTTTTCTTATTAAAATATAATAGGCACGTTCCAGATATACTGTTTTCAATAGGCTTGGAACAGCGGCTTCAGTAGACTTTTCTAATCTGGTGATATACTATTATTTATCTATTTGAAGGTTTCATTTTTCACAGGTTAAAGCTTCACATATATGTTTGTTTGTAACTGATTCCTCTTGACTCGATTTTGAACTACTCTAAACAAACAATTTAAACAATTTTAAACAATTTATTTATTAATTCAGCTTGGGTGTGTTGTTACATATACGTGGAACTCTCCTGATAAGTTTAAAAAACCTACATAAACGTCAGATTCAAACTTTGTATTCTTATCAAGGATTGATGACAATACAATAATTTCATGAGTTTATCTTGTTCTCCTGATTGAGATCGCTAGGATGAAATAATATGCTTACCTATAGTCTGTATAAAGCAATTGGGTTGATTCTATCATTAGGGTGTGTTTCTTTTTAGTTCTTTAAGCTATAGCTTAAGCTTATAGGATATATCCTACTTTAATATTATAAATGCGAAAGTTTGTAAGGATGTGTGTGCGTTTGTTGCTCTTTCACGCAAAAACTACTGAACCGATTGCAATGAAATTTGGTACGTATACAGCTGGACCACTGGAATAACATATAGGCAACTTTTTATCCCGATATTCCAAGGGGATACGGACTTACGCGGGTGAAACCGCGGGGCGCAGCTAGTTTATAATACTTTCTAGGAAATTCCGTGGAACGCCTGAATTGATTTAAATTAAACTTTCATTAGATGTTATAGAAGTTTGTAGGGCACTTTATATAAGAATTTATTCCATTTTAAGCTTTCATAAACCCACGTGAAGGCCACGCAAGTGGAAGCAAGTACATGAACAAAATGTGTCAATGAAAATCAGAGCTGCGGTGTTATCTCTCAGGTTTCCTGAGTTGCATCCCTTTTTGCACACGCAGCCCCACATCTTTGTTAAGTCTAGCCATTAATTCTTGCTTTTCTTCCTCTTTAATTTATTGTCTGCTGATGCACACAACAGATCACACAATCAAATTAGAGAACGTATGATCTGTTGTGTATGTGTGTTTGTGTTAAATAAATGTTATGAATAGAGGTTTTCCTTTCTTCTAAACGCAATTGTGTGCAGCAATAATATATTATACTATATTGCGACACAAATAAGAGCTCAATGAAGATCGATGTTAAAGTTGAAGTATCTCAATTTGAACAAAAAATCTCGCAAAAAATAAGCCAACGGGATGGAAAGCACTTCCCTCATTTAATATTCGTCTCATTAGCTATAATTTACTACGAGTAGGCATTTCGTTGTTGGAATTTGAGCCATATTTTAGCTGCAAAGCATTCGTTCAGATTACTTGAGAGCGTGTATTTATAGGCGGGAGCGTTTTTAGTAAGTGAAAATATTTTTGGAGTTGAACAAATTTGAGTTAAATTTTATAAAATATGCTACTAAATTATATATCGTTTTGAGGATATTAACCCAAAGGGTTGCCTGGTAAAAATCGTTAGCTAGTGATACGGCCACCTTTTGCTATATGTTTTCAGGTTTTTGTTCGCCTTTTTTATGTATCTTTGTTACGCAATAAATAATTTTCACTCATTAATTTCATTATTTCATTCATTTTCATTAAATCTAATGGTAAGACTACTTCATTAAGAAGGCAAGACTTCCCTTCCCGTATGTATATCTGTCTGAATATCCACTTCCACTACAGTACCTAAAATATGCAGTAAAATAATATATAACAGCTCAACTCTCAACAACGTAAGTTCTTGTATCAATACTTGTTCCTTGAGTAGCCCTCTGAAGCCCGTGCCATGTACCACTCATATATTCCATCTGCCTGTGTTCGTAGAGATAATTTCCTTCTTAATTAACCCGCTGCTGGATACGGCATTAAATTGGGCCATTGGAACGCGTGCGAAGTGATGCCTTCCTTAAATCTAATTATCTCCTTGATACCGTAACAACTCTTTAAACTTAACAGCACTATGAAGGCTTGTATCTCCATTACTGGAGGCGTTAATACGTGGAAGGTTACTTGTTCATAATTCAAATGAAATAGTATATATATCACATGTCAAGGTGTACATATACTGTTTCATTCTGTATTTTTTATATAGTGAGTCATTAGCATATAGAATACATTTATTCTCATATAAATAAATAGTCCAGCAGTTCTGACAACGTCAGCTCTTAATAAGTAACAAAATATCGAGATATTTAATGTACCTATTCTTTAGTTTTTTTTTAAGTCACAGTCGGCAATGGAGCTGGTGGGACGCCTGATGGTAAGCGCTACCACCGCCCATGAATATTTAGAGAGGCATGATGTCCATTTCAGACCTTACGCCTCTACAAATGGGTTGCCGACTTTAAATTGGGAAGGGATAAAGAAAAGATTGTCGCGAATAAAAGAATGGACTGGGAAGGTTAAGGAAAAGGATATGGGCCTCCGGCTCCCCCACTCGCCGAACGAAGCACAGCAGGATGCTATTTCTTCTGTGGGAGTGTGGTACTTCCCCGTTGCGAGCTGGCCCAATTCCTGCCGAAGCATGCTCGACTACCACATACATTTTGGTAGTTGAATCAATTATGTATTTAATTTAAAACATTCGAAAGCTGTTATGTAATCCGTGTAGGGGTATCGAACCGACATTTTCAAAAATTACTAAGTTTATTAATCGTGTCGCAATAATACTAACGGAATAAAACTGTATCGTCAGAACAACATTCAACTATTGCAAATATACCAAATTTGCAGATCTGAAAATTATGTAACATTAAGATTTACATATATACACATATATATACATATATACGTACGACTCTGACCACAATGTTGGCCCTTCTGTGAAACGCGACCAGCTTAATATCCAGAAAGTTATGGTTTGGCAATGACCTTGAGCATTTTGGACTCCACGAAACTTTAATTTAATGTGGATAGTCCATAGAATAAAAATGAAGACGTGACTTCATTATCTTGGTACTGAATTTGACTTTGTTTTGTATTAAGATGGTATATAAATATTCTTTTAATGAGTTTAAGGACTTTTATAATACTTGAAAGTATTTATTTTAAGCACACGATCGTCCGCCGTTACAACATAATATTGGTTTTGGTTAATATTTATGTAATAAGCTAGAAGTCCTGACAGGCATAACTGGGTTTTATCGTGAATTGGCCTTCCATCCGCGACTCCCCACAATTAAATCTTATATATAAAATTCTCGTGTCACAATGTTAGTCTCTATACTCCTCCGAAACGGCTTGACCGATTCCTCTGAAATTTGGTAAGCATATTGGGTAGGTCTGAGAATCGGCTAACATCTATTTTTCATACCACTAAACGATAAGAGTAAGGCAGAACAGCGTTTGCCGGGTGCAGCTAGTATAAGTATAATAATATATACAATGAAGTATAAATAATATGACAAGGTTTTAATAGCATAGTTCCCGTGTCTTGGAAATTTCGGGATAATAACTATCCACAGGAAAGACATATCCTTTCCCCACTTTCAAACTATATTGGTATCAAATTTCGTCCAATGGTTATGGCGGGAAAAAGAGACATACAGACACAGTAAATTTCGCATTTATAATGTTAGTACTGACAAGCAGGGATAATTTATAAAAATACTTATTGTTGCTTATGTATTCTATGAATACTAATGATTTTAAATACTATGCATTGATAATTGGTATGAAATTGTTACAAAAATATTATCATATAAAAAACATCCCAACAAAAATAATCGAAGCAAACAAAAACGTCGCTCAGATTTTATTAAAACACACAGCGCAATTAATGGCCGCGGTGATTCCATCATAAATTCGGCACAAACTTTTTCGATTTATTACGTAAATTACGAGAACAATGGTTTTTTCAGGGACGCCATTTAAAAAGTAATAAACGTAGCGGTTTTCTTTGGGACAAGGGAGAAG
>NC_052128.1:108212-241313 GCF_012273895.1 Zerene cesonia
TATATATATATATATATATATATATATATATATATAACTTAAAGGTGGATATTGACTGACTAACATGGGCTGGAATTTGGCATGCAGATACATGTTATGACGTAGGCATCCGCTAAGAAAAGATTCTGATAAATTCTTCCCCCAAGGGTATAAAATACGGGATGAAAGTTTGTACCATGGAAATATATTAAGACCGCGCGGGCCAAGCTGCTGGCAACAGCTAGTCTCATCACATATTCAGGGCTGATAATTTGACCAATGGTAAAGATGAGTCCATTGATCATCACCAATGCTCTACCGAATGGTAGATCAGCAGAACACCATGCTTAATGACACACTCATCTCAACCATAGTATAAGTTATCAGCATGCTTTTTCAATATACCTGATGCTGGCTCAGGACCCAATATTATTGACAGATTTTCACATATCTGTATTTATGTACTCCATGGAGTAGGCCATGAAAGATGAATTGATTTTACTCATTTTAATCTTAAAATTTTTATCAATTAACTACAATTATAGGCCAACAAACTCTCATTATCTGATATTTCCTAAGCCACATAGGACTTGTACATATTCATATTCATAAGTAGCTTTTTAAACTTTTTTTATATTACTTTACTATACGTTAAAGATATAAAGTCCTAACAATGAATAAACCAACCAAATTATTACACTCAATATTTTCATCACTAAATTCACACACTGATACGACAAAAACACTTTTCAAGAATAAACAATATCCCAGCATGCGTACGTTTACACATCCACACAAAACCACTTCATGTCCCTTGATTCGCTATGCAAAAGAGGAGCGAACAAAACAAACGATAATCCCATGATCTTCCCATCAAAGAGCATTGCAGCTTGGAAAAGTTTCCAAGCCTACACGAGAACACTTCTGCTTCTTATCATGCCGTCGAGCTGTATTCAGAGCATCTGTTTTTGCCCTGATTACACAGAATTCATTAGTATTTTGCGATACCTGAGATATCTTATATGATTCTCTAATTATTTTTCTTGCTAGATACACTCTCTGTCGCTACAAAAATGGTCATATTAGGGAATTTGTGATCGTTGTGATTATGGTAAACAATTAACGTACATACAAGTATCTATATACTATATACAAATATTTATTTACCTATAAATGGTTAAAATAAAATTATATTAAAAATCCAAAAAAACTCTTAAACATTAGAATCAATGTGGGTTAAAATCGAGTCAATCGAGAAAACTGTAGACTCGATTTTGACCCACAACTTCAAAGCAAACAAAATCAAACTTCCAAAGGTCCATAGTAACGTTCAAAACAACAAATATATTGTTGGAGATGTACATAGTTTTTCGAACAAGTATTTTCAATCTATATTAATTATAGCGAAAAAGATTCATGAACAAGTTAGCATACGATAGATATAAGCGGCTCTAGTGCATTCCGCGGCTCCCTCAACTTCGCGAAAATATTTAGCCCGTTGTTCATGAATCTTCAATTATACGTTTCCATTGCTTTGCTAGTTTTTTAAAGGTGAAATAGATAATTGACAGTATGAACGATGTTTTACCAAGTAGAGTGTGTTTTAATTACAGCCGGAACAAAAAGGCAGACAGTTTAACACTGAAATAATTTTTCACATCGGACTCGTAGTTCCTGAGATCACCGTGATCAAACAAAGAAACGAACTCAACTTTATGTTATTACAGGATACACATATGTTTATACTAAATATCCCCAAATTTGTTTGCAATTGTTGTTATTTGATTATTTATTTAACTCTTTAACAGGATTGTACATGAAAGAAAACCTAAAAAAAATATGAATTATAATATAGTTGCAGAAAAAACTGTTCAATTTGTTTGGCGGCCTTATCACCTAGAAGTGATCTTTACCAGGCAACCATGTTGTGTATGCTCCGTTCCAGAATCTCGTCCCGCAAAACAACGCTTCACAATAACTAGGTATAATATAGCCAGAAGAGTTGGGAACAGACTCGAAGTTGGCTTAAAACTTAAAGCGGTAGACATTCGTCGGCATTTGTAAGTGCACTGGCTTATACCAATCCCTGTTCTGTTGAGTGATTTGTTATTCCTTTATGCTGGCGTGTTTGGGATGTACCGGGAACTTATTTATTATTAGACGCATGTCCCGGCTCCGCCCGGATATCAAGTTGTCTGTTTTCCCAAGGGAGCATTTTATTGGGATAATAAGTATCCTATCACCCAAGTCAGCTCATACCCTGTCTGTATACTAAATTTCATCAAAATTTGTTATGTGGTTTCAGCGTGATTGACGGACATACATCCAAACAAAACTTGTAATACTAGCTGTGCCCCGTGGTTTTACCCGCGTAATTCTGTATCCTGCATCGGGATAAAAAGTTGCTTATATATAATTCCAGTTGTCCAGCTATCTACGTACCAAATTTAATTGCAATCGTTTCAGTAGTTTTTGCGTGAAATAGTAACAAACATACACATACACATACATCCATCCTCACAAATTTTCGTATTTTAATATTATTATAATAGTATAGGATAGGATTAGTCTGAAGTGTGCTTTATTTACTCTTCAACAAAATTGTACAAAAAAGGAAAGTTAAAAGTAATATGGGCTTAAAGAAAAGGAAATGAGAGGGGTTTTTGCATAGATTTGGTATAATCACGTGACGCTCTAGTGATAAGTTGATGACCGCTTTAAGTGGTTACTAAATTATATGGAAATGTCAAATTTGTGCTATGAAACATAATATGGAAATTTACCATGTGTTTTTGATGATGGTATATTATCGTTATATCATATAATATGATGGTACACCTACAGCCGTTAACTGGTGAAGAATAAACATAATTTGCAATTCAAACCGAATGTTTATATGACGTGAAATATTAACGCGAATGAGTTGTGTTCAAACATCATATTTGATAAAAATGATGATGGATGTGTGTGTGTATGTTGCTCTTTCACGCAAAAACTACTGAACCAATTGCAATGAAATTTGGTACGTAGACAGCTGGACAACGGGAAAACATATAGGCTACTTTTTATACCGATATTCCTACGGGATACGGACTTACGCGGGTGAAACGGCGAGGCGCTGCTAGTATGACATAATTGTTGACAGTCTAATACCTTTAAATGATTATAATGATATAAAAATATGTCAAATTATCAATTTGGACTAATTAGGTTATTTGTAATCCAGGATCTAGTAAACCGTTAGCTTGTGGTCTAATCTGAAGCCTGAATTAACTGAGTGTGGTTAGCCACAACCTAGATATTGATCAGTCATCTGAGAAATCTATTTTAACTGACAATAACGAATATATGATATATCCTACACACATATTATTAAATTAACTTAATAGAATTATAGCCGGCTGACTTATATTTAAGATATTGAAGAAATGGTACCTTCTGTCTTTTCTACAGACAGACATACATTGATTTTACATAGATTTGGACACACTAGCAACAGCTAGAAAAAGCGTTGGGAAGATATAGTTATATCACCTATTATTTTATCTTTTATCTCTATTTCCAAACGTATTAGTATTGGGGAGCGTAACTATTACAATTTAATATGAAAATGAAAATGAAAAAATATTTATTGACAAAAAATAAAGTAATTACATCTTTTATACGACCCACTGACTACCGAACTAGTTGGGAACTGTGATTCGGTTGTCGGTGGCTTCTTCCTTAAAACGATGTTGCAGTACTTAATAAATTCCTCAAGATGAATTGAAATCGAAAGGGACGATTTAAGTGACTTTATTATACCTACGCCTGTTGTTGGCATCCTTTAGACATTAGGCATTACATACACATTTCGACGATATTTAGCTTATGGTTGTTTTAAATTGTATTACAGTGCCACGAAATCTCTGAAATGAATGGTATCCTTACCGTCATTTAAGTTTAACCGTCAGTATAAAAATATTATTTATCCTCAAAAAATACAATAATACACAAAGCTCTTGAAGTAGCAACAATAAAAATGAGACATATTTAGTTCAATTTAACAATTTTAACAAAGGCCACGTTCCATCGATACAATATTGAAATAATGTTTCATATTGGTGGAGATGGTTCTTAATCATCGCAATAGATGGCGTTGGGTGTCACATAATTTTGAAATCGTAGGAAAATATCAGAATATAATTTATACACACTGCATTAAAATTCAATATGAACACACGTGAATAGTGATAGACATTTCTCCTCTCTTTTCCTTCAGGGCATATGGGTTTATCATGTGTTTATATTTGACCAAGACCCTTCATCCTGCCCATTCTATTGCAGATATCACCCTTTTATTTGAATCAATACATAGATAACGTATAAGACGACCACTACACCAAGGAAATTAATATAGAAAGTAGTAGAAAAGTAATATTATACTTAATTTAAATATAAAAAGGAATTACAAATAAGCCTTACATAAATCTCTCTAAAGACCTGTAATTAAGTATTTCAAACGCTCCTTCAAAACTAAGATGTCAAATCAATGAATATCCGCTAAAATATTCATTCAATAAGCCGTTTCGTTAACCGATTGCGCCGACACGGAGAAATGACAGCAAGATATTGTATCGGCGAAATTAAAATGAATAAATGAAGAATGAATGAACGAAACGGCTCATTCTACATTCACCGTGAACATTCCTCGCCGTTTGAATATTTGAATGAAACCACAGCGATGTATTGAAGTGATTTACACGGAAATATGGTTGTTGCGAGCGTGGTGCTTTGGGTGCTGAATATAATACATGCAATTTAGAATTTATGGTGTTGCACTCAGGGAATGCAATTTGGTATTAATCATATCCATTTGCCCTTTAGTTTAATATGGATTATGACTACTTGTTAGTTACTAGAAACTATAAACTGCAGCTTTTGTTTTACGAAGTAAGAGCAGTTTTATCTATGTTTAATCCAATGTTGTTAACAAATTCAGCCCACTAGCTGATTAATTGTATAATATTTCCTCTTTTCTAAATAAAATATGTTCCGAAGTAAAGTTTAACTTTAAATATAACAAAATATTCTATATAAACAAACAATAAAGTATGTACGTAGATCGGAATAATTGATTTCTTAATTATCCAATGATTACCGCAGACTTCACACGCAACGAAATTCTAAGTCACAGACTAACTTATTATTCCCATAATCCGCATTAACATCTCGAAATATCCAACGTTTTATATAACGGATAACATTGTTCAAGATTCAGATTGTACGGAGAATAGGGAAAACACGCGACAATAATTGTAGTTCTGATGTAATGGGTTTCCTTCAGGCGCTATGCTATGAGATAGCTAAGGGGGTTTCCCACGAGCGTTCGTAGGAACACGTTGCGTTATAAAATTGAAGCATTAATCTTGTATATTTGAATCACGCAGATTTGTGTATTTATTGTACAATTATATTATGATTTAGAAATAAGTTGAAACTTTTTGTTTGTAGTCTAGTAAACATATTTATTTGTGAAAAAACACACTTCGCACGCGTAATAAATGGAATTATGTAAAAAATCTCTCCGTTTCGAAAGACAACAAATAAAAACAGTTAATTAACAAACATATAAACACATTTGCCCGTTAAGAACTTTATAAAGCATTGGGAAGCTATAAAAAATTGTAATTGTAAAATACATAGTGACATAAAAATTAAGATAAAAAATCGCATCGTATACAAAATTGGTTCACAAAAGCCCTAAGAATATTTGGAAGATTCTGATAGTCAGCCACGATTGGAGAAATTTAAAATGAAATTGTTATTGCGCTGCTGAAGAGATTCAATAACTTTATAAAGCTAACTGGATTTTGTCTGGTTGGATGCACGAATTAAATGAACAGGTTGGGGTTCCTAGATACACTATTTTTATACCTATATTTTGGCATTATGGAAACTGCTTTTATTTATTTAATAGCCAGCAACTGAGCTGGTGGATCGTCTGATGGTAAGCGACTTCCACCACCCATGAACATTTGCAGTGGTAGCGCCTGTCTGCGATTGCGTTGTCGGCTTTCAAATGATAAACGATAAGGAAAGGATTGACGGAAATAAAAGGATAGACTGGGAAGGGTGAGAAAAAGGAAACGGAGCACCGGCTCTTTGCGTTAGAATGTGTCTTCCCCATCGCGAGCTGGTCCAATTCGTGCCTAAGTATTTTCAAATCCCGCTAAAGTTATTTTTATTTTATTTTATTGGTTAACCAATATTTATTTACAGGAAAAAAGTACAATTTAGTACAAGTTACATGTTATTTATTAAACAATTGTCAAATATATAGGTTACGTAAAACATTTATTATATTAAGCATTAAAGTAAACCTTTATTAATTCAACACAGTACAAATAACACTTATTTACCTATGCATGTTTATTTGTACAATGAAATATCGTTAAAATAAAACATACCATGCAGATGGTATCATATAAAATGCAACACCGAGTCTAGTAAAAATTCCCGGAATGAAAGCGATTCAGCGCACCAGGTTTTCCTATCAAACACATTCCAATCTGGAAAAGTATAACCGCGTAAACAATGGGTTAAACTTAGAATTCAATAATAAGACAGTAACACATACACACATATATGCATGCACCTTTTATATTTATGTACTTAATTAAAAAAAACTTGTAATTTACAAAAATGTGAGGGATTCTAAAGTTTTACTAACATAGTTTTAGTCTCTACTAATATAGTTGTACGAATTTAACAGTTTTAATAAAGACTTTATTATATGTATGAAAAGACAAAAAAATAATAATATTAGTACACTGGTTTTCTCAGCTTTTGAGGTCTATTAAGTTAATTCCAATTTTTTTTTTTTTTATGTCGTAGTGGGCACCTGAGCTGGTGGTTCGCCTGATGGTAAGCGATCACCACCGCCCATAAACATTCGCAAAGGTAGTGTCTTCTGTGAATGCACTGCCCGCTTTTATGGGGTAAGGGAAAAGGAAAGGATTAACGACTGGAAAGAAGGAATGGACTAGGACGGGTGAGGAAAGGGAAACGGGCCTCCGGCAATTTATAACAAGAGTTACATGCGACATCTTGTACTATCGAAAAAAGACACGAATCAGAATATCTATAACACTAAAAGTGGAATTATCTTTTTATGAACAATGGGGCACCGGTTGACCAAGATCTACCCTTGGCAAGGGGAGATGTAGTCTAAGATAGAGCGCTCACCTCTAGAAAGTTTTTGTTAAAAATTATGTTATTACGATAATTGTAAATTTGTTTTTTATTATTTCCTTCAATAGTCACCAGCTACATGAATACGATTATTTATTCCCGCCATCCGCAGCTATCTCACATATATTTGGAGGTTATTTTTGTACTATTTTGAGCCACCTATTGCATACAGCTCCATCATAGTTTTGTCGTTTTCCGCACAATCGCTGGCTGTGCGTTACATTGAATACTTCGTTTTGTAGCTACCCGCAAAACTGGAATGACTAAAAAAGCAGCCGCTGTAAAATTCCGTTGGAAAAATGTAAATTCTTTCATATATACCATCTACACAACTATTGCCGTGAAATATGCGTGCGTGGAAATGAGATAGAACGCTATAATATTTAGCTAACTCGTGACTGAAATAACAATTTTGAGTGTGGTAGTTGAGCACGCTTCGGCACGAATTGGGTTAGCTCACACCGGGGAGGGTACTACACCGCCACAGTAGATCGACGAGACGTAGCATACTACTGTGTTTTCTTCGGTGAGTGGGCCGATCCGGAGACCTGTATTCTTTTCCTTACCCTTTCCAGTTCGTTGCTTAATTCCCGTCGTCGTTCCTTTCCTTATCCTTTATCACTTAAAAGCTGACCATGCATTTATTCTGTTTATATTATAAAGATCCTGATAATACTTTGTCATAGTATCGCGTAGTCTGTCTCATATCTATAAATGAACTGTAAAAATTCGTACAACCGTTTATGTTCGGTATATTTACATAAATCTTGAAATGTTCACAAACTTTGCTCCGAAATCAATACGATACTGAGATAGTTTTAAATAGAAAAGTATTTATATTAATGCAAACTATCTGAAAGGCTATGAGCTTGCCATTACAGAATTGAATTTGTTACTACTTGTTTCCTTTTCATTTATTTATCAATAGCATGGTCTCAATTTCCAAGAAAAACTTAAGAAGAAAGAGAATTTATAACAAAGTTCTTATAATATATAGAACTAGACGCTCTCCCCGGCTTCGCCCAGATATCTGTTTTATCCCAAGGGATAAAAGGTCTCCTATCACCCAAGTCAGTTTATACCATGTCTGACATACCAAATTTCATCAAAATCCTTTCGGTAGTTTCAGCGTGGTCGACCGCCAAACATCCAAATAACAAACTACCACATTTATGATATTAGCGTGATAGTGTGACTAGCTGCCAGTCCCGGCTCCGCTCGAGTTGAGACGGGCTAAAAAAATGTAGTCTGTCTATCACACTCAAAACTAACGTAGCTTTATATTCATAAAACAAATTTTAAACTTTGGTTCAGTAGATACAGAGATTACCCCAACAATCTAACACATTCAAAAGCTTTACGTATCAAGGCGGAATATATATAATAATGGAGTTATAAAATATATTATTTCTAATGACTACATATGAAATAAATAAGATATCGCCTAACAACTGGCACTTTGTGTGAAAATACAACAACAAAAAATTGAAGAATACACAGTTTATAGAGAAAATAGTTATTCCACAGCCAAATTGCTTGTTTTAGCATAGTATGAATAAAAAATAGCCTAATTTGGCGTTACCTTGGCCTACTTCTGACCTTTTCAATAGCTTGAAAAGACTCTAAAATAGAGAACAATGGAGCATTTAACAAAAAGTTACCGCAAGCGCTTGTTAAATATACTATTTCGTTTGAGAGCTGGCTTTTCATACGAATGGAATATTGTTTCAGGAATCTGCACTTTTAAAAATTAAAATCTTAATTGTAATGCTGTTTGGAAAACATATTATTTATTTTGTAACCACTAAATAGAGTCTACTAGAATGAGTTCGGAGCATTATGGGCATCTGACCCCGTCCGTATAGCCAGGATAGTTTCCAAGTTGGAGTTTTATTTTTTAATCCTCCTTTTCCGTCCTCCATTGCTTTTACTAACCTTATATAGAACTAGCTTATCCTATCGAAGCTAGTTCTAGGTCGGCTAGTAAACAAGAATACGTTTAGTGTATTCTTAAAACGGTGATGTGTTTAAGGGGTAAAAATCTACAATACGGATAGTTAGATTGTTTTTAAAAGTAATTTACAAAATACGGTATTTGTTGTTTTTCTTTTTAACACAATTTTACACACTCTCTTACTGCCTAAGTCCAATCTGCTAAAGTCACCACGAACCAAGTTTCATAGTCTGCGATCGTTTTTACTTGTTCTAATATAATAATATATAGTTCATTGGCTATAGACGAATATAGCAACTGTACCATATATTAGTCCCCAAACTGGAACAGCCTGTATCTTGGGGACTACCTTCCTCTTGGATACAATTACATTTTATTTGTAGTTATAGAATAAACAGTAATAAAAGTAGTGCACAGACTTATGTATCTATATATTATATATTTTTGGAAACACAGAGAAAATTTCAGCTTTTATGACTTTGACGAAGGTTTGTCTGGCCGTCGCGGGCTCTTGCTCTATTACTATATATGTCCATCCAATAAAGAATTGTTGGAAATTCCAAATCATTCTTGTAGTTCTAGACGAACTAGAAGGTTCTTTTTCGAATTTTTGCACAGTTTTCAAAATAACTTTTTCAGTCGAATATTATTTTCAATTCGGTGTTCATTTAAGACGTTTAGTCACCAAATTCAAGAGTATTATCTTGCCTCGTGTAAACAGAACTAGCATGTGGTAAACCAGGTCAGCAGAACAGAATAGTCAACAGAAAAACAAGACTGAATTACGATTGAATTACTAATGTACTGTCTGCACAAACGAAAGAAATACCAACAAGCTATCCTTACTATCCTGACTTGAAAAACTAGCTTTTCTAACTCGGCCATAATATCAATTTCCTTGGACTTCACGGCATCGTCCGTGTGAGAAAGATGTAAATAAAAAGCGTCCCGAACCTGGAAGTAACATTGTGTTAATAAACGACTGAGTGATCGTATCACAGATGGGTATCAACGGCGGTCCCCAGATCCATCACTTTAGGCCGCACGCCAGCAGAAGCTTAACGTAAAGAATCGGTGAGTTTGGCCAGTCAAACGGAATAGTATATAAGGCTAGCCGCTAATCTGGGTCGAATGAAAGAGCATTCAAGCTTTCAACTGGTGAAAAGTTTCAAAGTCGAGAGTGGTTTGCTGTCTTTTGGCGGAGAGTGAAAATTGTGACGCGGTTTTAAGTTTATTTATTTGTCCTTTGTTGTTCTTAAACTCTCAGAAAACTATAAGTTTGTTGATTAAAACTCTTTATTATTAAATTTTTAACCGATTTTAGCAAAAACGAAGGTCGTTTTGATTTCCAATGTTTTGCTACTTCATAACTCAATAGATTTTTGATCGATTTATTTGACTCTTTTTGTGTTAGATAGTGAATTGTTGACCTTTGTTGTAGAAAATTATAATTTTATTTAATTATTATCCTTTATAGACAAAATCTTATCTCTTGCGATATAATAATTATAAGGCTATGTACTCGACGATGATTGCCGTCTGATCAGAGAAATATATTTAGAATATTTTGCTAAACAGTTTTACAGACGTTCTATATCGCCTTTTTTCACAACTTGGTGAGGGTGCTATCGTACCCCCAGATGCCGTGTATTTTATAAAAAAATTATTTTCATGATGGTATGGTAGGTATGCTTAAACATCACTTAACATGTTTATATAGCTTTTGCCTAATTAGCATCCCATATACGAAACAAATTAAGATATTTTCTTAACTTTCTATATCCAGGACATTTTGTAAATACTGGACATATCCGTATAAAAGAAAAGCACATAGTTATATGCTATGTATATACATATCATATTATATATACATTGTCCCTCCTGACCCCTGCTCCTGACATTGATTGATACCTATGGCGTAGGGTTTGGGAGATCTTGGGATTTCACGAATCTTGACTGGAGAATGATGCGGCTACTTTTGTGTTTTAGGTTCATGTTGAAGCCTATTTAGTTTGTTTATCTATACCTATGTATATTGTCTACGCTAATATTATAAAGAGGAAACTTTCGTATTTTTGTATATTTGTAACGAATAATTTTAAAACCTTTTTGTTATCTACAAGCAATTTTGACTGTGACTGTGACTTTGACTTTATGGAGAGCGTTCCACGGGTAGAACCGTGGCGGACCGCTAGTACCATTTATACAGTAAACATATAGTGTAATTCCGATATAAATATATCTCCGTACCAAGGTAGAATAAGCCTTTTGCGTTAAAGGTTGACAAACAACCATTCATCCAACCTCTACGTACTCCAGTACGTAAAAAACGATAAACTAAATTTATTAGAATAAATTATGTATATTTTTTCTATTTCTTTAATATCTCTATTTCTTTACAAATGTATTTTAATAAAGTATTAATTTTGCACTAGTAATAACGGATCTTCTTTCTTCTTGTCAAGTAGAAAGTTGTTTGACTATGACAAACAAATAGAGGCACCAAAAATTCGTGTAAAAGATAAACAAAAGATAGGCGGTAATCTTTATTAATTAAAGGAGGCGCGATAGCAGCTTAAGTTATCTTCTCTTAACAAATTAACAAATATATTAAATTATTCTGACATTGTTTGTTTTATTTTAGGGATTATTATAATTATATTGAAATCGACTAATTTCTTAATATTTTGGATGAGATTGTGAGAATCGAAATGAGTCCCCTGCTTATTTCTTTGTTTGTAAACAAATTACAATTTAATTACAAATTAAATTTGTACACACATTATGCAAATAAAAAATTATTAGTATGATAAAAGACCGAAGAAAAAACACTAGACATTTAAAGGGAAACTATTTTCAAAAAGACAACATTTATTATTGGAGTTGCTTCACTCTTGTCCTCTGGGGGCATGGGACAGATGTATAAACTAATTTCTATAGAACTAGCTGCGCCCCGCGGTTTCACCCGCGTAAGTCCGTATCCCGTAGCAACATCGGGATAAAAAGTTGCCTATATGTTATTCCAGTTGTCAAGTTGTCTACGTACTAAATTTCATTGCAATCGGATCAGTAGTTCTTTCGTGAAAGAGCATCTAACACACATCGTTACAAAATTTCGCATTTATAATATTAGTAGGACAGGATTAGTAAGCTAATATTACATATGAAGAAGTAAGTCTATGTGTCTCGTCTTCTAGCCTAAAATACTGAAGTGAAACCGATTGTTTGTCACCTGACTCATGGCATAGGGTAATTTGATCTCGGAAATTACACGACAGTCTGTATGTAGGTTAGTAATTATATCAGTATGACCACTAAGCAATGAGGATATCTAATCAGATTGCTCCATAGTAATTATACATTTATATATCTATACTAATAATATTATAAAGCTAAAGAGTTTGTTTGTTTGAACGCACTAATCTCAGGAACTACTGGTCCGATTTTGAAAAAATCAAAATTAGATAGCCCATTTATTGAGGAAGGCTATAGGCTATATATGTACCACGGGCGATATCGCGGCGGACCACTAATAGGGCAAATAGGACATCGGCCCTTCTAACAAACATTAAAATCAAAGAATTTAACGTATTATAAAATGCTGCAATATAGAACTGATGCACGAAATCTCATATTCCACCAACTTATATCGTAATTACGTTTGCCTCGAGGCATGAATAAAAGTGTTCTCAATTAGGCGCGAAGCTCATAGGGACGTACTATTGTTCAAATTAATTATGTGGAAGGAACCAAGTTTACCCACCCTGGCTTATTTCATAATAGCGTGGTGTTTAGACGGCTTATCATATTTTAGAATGGAAAATGCAACCGAATTGTGGAGTCTCTTGATGGACTCGGTTTGTTCTAATATTTTAACTTTTAAATTGGCAGTTTTAATTATATTTTGGATCTGTCTATTGAATAAATTGTTTTACGGTTTATTTATCGTCACGTTAAATCTATAATAATAATGTGAAGGTGTGGAATTTGTTTGTTTGTTAACTGCTGGAGCAATTTCAGAAATTCTTTCAAGATATTGAGAGCTATATATGTTATTTGTAACACGGCCGAAGCCGGGGCGGAACGCTAGTAAAACTAGAAAAAAGGGAGGACAAGGATTCTTGTAATCTATTAAAATAAAAAATATTCCATATCTAAACAATATTCACTATTTTAAGTTTCACGAAGTTTACTAGATATTTTATTTAATAAATCAGTTTTAAGTGACTTATTAAATGAGTTAGCTACTTTATTTCAATTGATGGTATAAATTTGTAGCTGGATAATGAAACAAATGCGTCAGATCTCTCACCATCTGGCGGATGGGAGCTTTATATTAGGGTAAATAAAACAACTTTCGGAAGACAATATAGGAACACCTATTGCTTCATTCTTAGAGATCAAATGTATTAGTCCACGTCATGTGGCTTAGTGGTTAGGACCTTGGATCAACCAAAAAGTCAGGTGTTCAAGACTGGAATAGAGTACAGGAATTATATTATATCATTATATTTTATATTCACATCACTACGGTTTCCACTATCAAGTTTAAATATCTGAATTATTGATGATAATGATGATGTTAATTTTTAACCGACTTTCAAAAACGAATAAGAAAAATTTCTATGTTCGTCTATATGCATTTTTTTCTTTTTTAATTTTTTTCAGACTTCAAACCGAACTGATTGTTTTGAAGCGACTTCAAAACATTTCATATACGAAAAAATAATATCGATAATTTCTATAAGCGCTATCCACTCATCTAATTGAAGCCGGTTCCAGGCAAGAATAATGGCAGTAGATAATTTATAGATACTACCACCTTACTACATATTAACACAATTTTTAACTTTCTATAGTTCAAAAAGTCACTTCAAATCCTCATAGTTTTACGGGCAGCTACATTCATTAATAAATAACAATATACGCTATTTAATTCATCGAAATTCACCTACAATTTACTATTAATCAACATTAAACATTTACAAACAAACGTACCTAGAAGAATCTAATCTAGACTAAGGTTAAATAAAACGGCTGAATAATAAATGAACGAACTAACGAGATGTGAAGTTAAAAACTACATCACCGCACCCTTGTCCTGTTAATATTTAGGTTCTGTTTAAGTGTCGATATAAATCTTACTTAGGGGACCCGGTTCAAGGGCTGATTAAACCAGAACATAGAGCAGTGAAACCAGTACCAAAATTTGTTTGACGAAATCAATAGGCTTGTAATATATGACAAATAGCTGTTCCAGATATTATGTAATTTATTATTTTTATTATGTACCATGTGATTTTTTTTAAACATTTAATATCATCAATATTATTATGATATATTTTTTCATTAATTAAGGTTTTCATATCCTGAACAATTAAAGAATTGGCTTTTTTCTGACGTTCATAGCAGCCGAGAAATGATCATTTTAAATAAAACAAATTTTCCTTTAAATGTGACAAGAAATATGTCTCTTAATAAACTTGAAAATTTTTCAGAATTTAAATTCACTTCTACTGCAGAAGCGTTCCCTCTATATATTTGAAGATTTTACCGAAAGTAAAACTAACTTACAGTTCGCTTCTTTGCGCTCAAGAATTATGAGGCAGAAATAGGACAAAATTTGCATTTTAACATAGCAGAAAATGCTATAAATAATAATACTATTTCATAAGACGAACGAAAGATGGCGACCGCGTTTGTATTAAGAAATATTTATTAGGTATCTAAAAATCTTCTTCCTTCCAAAATTAAATACTGATTTTCGTCCGTTTAAATAATTTCGTAATTGAAAGAGATTAACGTAATAACTAATTGTCAACAAGAAGAGAATTCTCAAAATTGTTTTTTATTTATTGTGCGACCGAAGTCATGGGCTTCAAATAGATTTAATAACAGTATGGATTATATACTTGTAATTTAAGTCATTGTTTTAACCTCTTTATATATAAACTAACTTATATTTTCAATAATATATGGCATCTAGCGCCTCTATGTTTTGATTTAGTCTGTAATCTTAGCCTGTAGTAGTTCATAGTAATGTAGGTGTGGGTCGCAATTAACTGGTTTTTGCGAGGTCATTAATAATAAAGCGCATGGTGACCGACGCCCAAGGAATTAAATTAATTAGCCTTGATGGATTACCCTTAATTCTGTGTGCGCAACGAATTAGAGAGATGTTAACTAATAGAGAAATACTCGTATACTGGCCGCTTCGGATTTCGCCTGGAGCGACTTGGAGTGAAAAGTAAAAATCACTAAAATCGGTCGGGTAGTTTTTGAGTCAAGTCGTAAAAAACATAAATAAATACAGAATACAATATTTTAGTTGTCCCGCAATTTCACCAACCTCGTCGAAAGTTAAATAGCTTATAAGCTATTTATTCATAAAGGAATGTTATAAAATTCCTTTATGAATGGACTATTAAACACAATAAAAAACAGTTCGTGAGATAGGCGCGTTCACACCAAAAAAAAATCAAACTTCTTCAGATTTATATTATTAAGTATAGATAGCATAAATATGTATAAAATTACATTATGTGATTAGTTCTAGAATAAAATGAATGAAGCGTACAAAAATTCACATTGTTAAAAACCGTTTTTACGTCATACCCGGCAAAGAAGCTGGTGAGTCGCCTGATGGTTGGAACTACCACTCTTGAACATTTGCAGAGGTGTAAAACGATTTGGAAATGCCTTACGTCTCGAATTTTACTCGGTGCCGACTTAAAAATAGTAGACTAAAGAAGGAATAAAGTAAAGAATTGGGAGCTGTAAGAAAGAGGTAAGCGGGCCTCCTTCACGCACCTAACGAAATACAAATGCAACTATTTCACGGCGATCTTCTGTGGGAGTGTGGAAACGCGCCCGGTACGAGCTGGCACAATTCGTGACGAAGCGTGCTGTAGTTCAACAGTAAAACAAAAGTAACAGAACAAAAAACATCACTAATTTTAAATTAAAAAGAAAAAAATTATTAGAACACATTAATAATTATAGGCTAATGCAATTTCAAAATGTAATAGAGTTATATACCTTTTAAATCACATCGAAAACAGTATATAATTCGAAAAATATCAGTGACATCTCGTTTCGAATTGGAAGTTTTCGATTTCACGCTAGACTAGCGTTTCATTATACAGGTTATAAACTAATATAAGTTGTATAAATAAATATAATATGGTGTGTACCGTATGTTCTGTACACTTAATATTGGAGTGAGGCTTTATGTAGATTTTAATGTGGGAGTCGAGAATGCTTCGGCACGCATTAGGCCAGCTCGCACCGGGGGAGGGACCACATCCTCATAGAAAACCGGCGTGAAATAGTTGCATGCCACTGTGTTTCGTACGGTGAGTGGGAGAGACGGAGGCCCGTTTCCTTTTCCTCACCCGTCCCAGTCCATTCTTTCTTTCCAGTCATCAATCATTCCCTTTCCTTTACCCCTTAAAAGCGTAAACCCATGAGCATTCGCAGATTCACTACCTCTGCGAATGCTCATGGGCGGTAGTGATCGTTTACCATCAGGTGAACCACCAGCTCAGTTGCCCGCTATGACATAAAAAAAAAAAAATAATAAGAGATGTAATTTAAAAATGCTTGTCTTGAGGTTTGGTGAAACGAGCTAACGACCTATATTTATGAAATATGAATCTTGCATGTATCAAAAATAAACTAGCTCTTCTATAGCTTTTCGATTTATAAATAATATAATAAATACAGTAAATAAAAAATGTAAGCTTCAATGACAGAATCAACTAATTAATATTACTTGCTCTTATACAGAGTATACATTAGAAAATCATTTAATCCTGGAAATCTTAAAGAGGATATAAGTAAAACTCATGAAATTATCGTGTTGTCAATGATCGTTGATAAATGTAACAAGTTTGAATTACATCTGTCCGTTTAAACGGTGTCAATATCGAGTCTAAAGGAGTCGGTTACATACAAACATAGAAGTGAAGCTAATAAAAGCGTGCTAAAAACCAAGAACTGTACTGAAGGAACGATTTTCTTAACATCATTTTATCATAATTGAAGTCCCGTGTCCCCTACTGGGGTATGGAGCAAATGATATACATCTGTTTCACTGATCGATTTTTTTTATGGACAAGTAGGTGATCAGCCTTCTGTGTCCGGCCAGACCGAGACGTTTTTTTTATAGTGCGCCCCCGTCGAACCCAGGACCCCTCGGTTCTACGCTCATGCGTTAACCACTGTAACAAGGAGGCGGTCGGATTTACGGCGTTTCGGATATAATCATAGCTTACACATTATAGTCACAGTATAGATAAAGCCGATACCAAAAGCAGATGCAACGGAATTTTTCCAACAACCCAATTATATTTAATCTGCATATCCGTTATTAACTAACCGCAGGAGCACCAGCGTTGCTAATTGCAAGCAACTGCACCTGCGACTTCCCTAATGCACGTTCACAAGTATTACAAGCGCCGTAAATTGATTATGAGGTAGTTTACAGTATGATTATACGGACTATTTGCTAGTTATAGCTACGAATATTAGGTTATTAAGAAAAGCGTTATGTATAGGAATGATTTAGGTCTGAGGTTGTGAGGCAGCGTTGTAAATAGTTTGTTTAACACAATATGTAGATCCACTATCAACTTTGTTTGTTTTACGATTTATACATAAATCGATGGAGAAAATGATAATTGAAATTGTTTATTTTTATGTGATAGTTGGCAAAGGATCTGGTGAATCAGCTGATGGTAATGATGCCCCATGAACATTTGCAGAGGCATAAGGTCGTTTGGTCTTACACCTCCACAAATGGATATCTTATATTTAAAGTTTTCTCTACGTATTTCCAAACATTTTTGAAGATAACTGCATACGTTATTTTCGTATTGCAATTCAGGTTTGTCCAATCTATATTTCATCGGGATCGTGCAATGGAATGCAGTGATATTTGTTGGAATGAGGAGGTCGAATTCCGATAGATCCTATTATAAATGTATTATTAGTTGGAAGTCAAAACCGATTTCGAGACCGAAATTAATATTAAGTTTGTATGAATTGAAATAAAACACGATTTCACTTTGTATTTTGTATTTTATTTATTTATTTGTATTTTACTTACTACATTGTACACATCCACTGTGAACTAAACGTGTTAATTGAAGACTTCCTGGCTTCAAGTTGATAAAAGTTAAATGAGTTTTCTGTAATGTGTTTTTATGAGGCCGGATTCGAATCTGCGTTTATTATCATATCGAAACCGCGCCTTACCACTCACCTACACTGTTCATATTTTTTAAATGTATAAAATCTATGACGTCATATCCCCAATGCTGGCCACGTGCGGATATCAAATGTCACATGTAATCACTTCATTCTTGATTTCAGCAGATGATGAATCATGGAAACTGTTAACCAATGAGAACAGATAATAAAATGATGCCGCGAGAGCCATAACAGATTAAGTAGAATTTAAAAAAAAAGTTTCTAAGCCTATCATCAACAAAAATCTGTTCAGATTTAGCGTAAATTTTGCACATACTAGTCCTACTATCCTACTAATATTATAAATGCGAAACTTTGTAAGGATGTGTGTGTTTTTTTATTACTCTTTCACCCAAAAACTACTGAACCGATTGCAATGAAATTTGGTACGTAGACATATGAACAACTGGAATAACATACAGGCATTTTATCCCGATATTCCTACGAGATGCGGACTTACGCGAGCTTTAAAGCAACCTGTAAATCAATGTTAGACCACTTTGCTTCTCATAAAAACATATTATTGACTAGAAATTTTTTTAATTAAATTAACTTAAGCCACTTATGCCCTCGCGGCCAGACATAATTACGGATGACAATATTCGTAGATACCTATTGTCGTGTTTCAATGGTCCGATTCATTTAGCATAACATTAGTTAATTCGTCAGTATTTAATTGATTGGACGCGGCTCGCGGACGGTTTTGCTGGCGATAATTGAAATTAATTAATTTGATAATGCGATTGTAAATCTGTGAAATGTGCCAATTTATGATGAGATAATCTGTGACGATTATGGAATTTAAAAGAGAATTCGAATAATTGACGGTTTTTACACGATGTAAGGAATTTAACAGTACGTATAATGCGAGTTCTAACAAACTATACCATTTATAGTCTTTTAATAATTGAAAAAAATAATGTTTTGGTAAGAATAATAAATATTACCTACAGTCATATAATCTATGGTAGGTATGGAAGTTGCATTACCCCACACTTATTCTATAATGCTGAAGTATTTAATAAAAGTTATTTATAAACACTGTTAAAGTTGTTGAAAACATCAAAGATTAAAGGAACATTAAAAAAGGATTTTTGAAACTGTATTATTAAATATTTTATATAGTATCGTCCATATATCGAGGAAAGTAATAAGATTTATTTTATATCATGATACGACCCAGTACTCAACACAATAGTACAAAAGATCCCTCAATGTAAATAATTGAAATCAACTGATTGTCAGTCTAGCTATTGCTCGCGGCTTCGTACGCGTTAAATTCGAAGTAGTTCAATAGATATTATTACAATTAAACCTTCCTCTTGATTCACTCAATCTAATAAAAGAAACCCCATCAAAATCCGTTGAGTTGTTTCATAGATCTGCGTACACATAAATACATAGAGACAGACGCGTGTAGCGACTTTGCTATGTAGTGACTATAGTCGATGTAAATATTTATAAATATATATTAAGTATCATTTATAAATATATAACATATAAATATATTTATAAAGTGATAAATGTGTTGAGAAGTCTTACATTTGAAATATGGAAAACTCAGAGTAGATTTAATATGAATGAAAATATTAAATGGAGTTCACTTGTTGCATCGCTGAAAGTAAATCCATTTAGCTTAAGATACGAGATTGAATCTGGTTCAATTATCCGCCAAGATCTCTGAAAAGTTACGAGTTTTGATAAATACTTAATTTTGAATTGAAGACATGCTTTGAATTCCGGTATATTAATGACTTTTAAGCTATATGTTTTATAAAATGACATAGAGGGAAGGTTTTTGTAACGTATAAATTTAAAAATAAACAATTTAAAAATGATTAATTAGCAGAAACCCATCTTATTTCTGTGAGGCTTCTATTTTAACACGCTTTTACATATGTTGTTATATGTTTCACCGCGGTATAATATAAGTATATTATAAATAATATAATATAAGTATATTATAAGTAGTCTATGTCACTCTATAGTCTTATTATCTGCAGACTTAAAAATCATGTCATAAAATCGTCCCCTTGCGAAGTGCGCCATTGCAAGTGAAAGAAAGACAAACAAATAAAACACCAAACCAATACACTTTTGTGTACATAATATCTACTTCTTAATATTTAACGCGGCAAAGAATTTGCACTAACACGTTTAATCGCACAATTTGGTACAGATTTATAACATTATTTCAATGGAAACGGGAAAATTAAATCGAATCCTTAAGATATTTTAGGCCTATTGTTGTATTTTTAGACTTGAACTGCTGAATGAATTTGAATGAATTGCGATGAATGGATAGTAAAGGAAATTATCTTTTAGAAAATACAAAATTCATTTAACCCTGTAAATAAATAGGAACGATAATGAATTCGAAGAAATTTTATAAAGAAAACTGCTGATTTGCTGTAATGAGACACAAAGATCAGAGTTGGGTGCAGAAAACTAGTTCCAGTAATACTTATATAAAATACTACTTATATAATAACAAAATTCAAGCAAATATACTTAATTTTTGCTTGAATTTTATGACCTATTGAGGGCTATATTATATAGCCAGAATTTATGATTAATAACCTTTTTATTATTGTTTTATTTGGTTAGGATTACAGAGTCTAATAGTCATTATTGATACTGAGTTATGATAATAAAAAGATACACATCATTTTTCACAGATTAAAATGCAAAATTAATTATAGCTATAATGTTATAATATACTAGCTGCAACCGGCAAACGCTGTTCTGCCTTACTCTGATCATTTAGAGGTATGAAAAATAGATGTTGGCCGATTCTCAGACCTACCCAATATGCTTACCAAATTTCAGAGGAATCGGTCAAGCCGTTTCGGAGGAGTATGGCAACGAAAACTGTGACACGAGAATTTTATATATATAGATGTTACTCTTAAACCTTTAACAATATACTATTATATTTTATAACCTTTGTAATAAGGCAAATAAAAGATAATCTTGTTGTTAATTAAACCAAATACAATAACTACACAGCGCAAATAGTATTGTGCCAATGAAACGGATAAGTTGGCTTTGAGAACGACAGATGAATCAAGTAAGATGGTGTTGGTGCTTGTTTTACCGTGTCCCCAAGGTGCTGTAGTCACAACACTAAGTTTGGAACTTGCTTTCATTTCATGGACGGTTACTTTTAATCAGATTTTCCATATTTGCATAATCCCTTAAATGTAATTTTTGACTTGAATTTCGTTTGCAGAGTATTGTGACACACTCATTTTTGGCCTAAGAAAGCCTTATTGTATCAAGTTCGTATACCGTTTCTCTACGAACAGAGGCGTGGAAGGAAAAATTAATTTCGCCATTTACGAAATGTCCTTAAAATTTCGTAATTAAGAATTTTTCTTCGTTACCTCCATCTACTAAATCAGTAGATTTACAGCTTGAATTATGGAGGTCGCCTTAGAAAAAGGCTAGCAAATAATTTTATTTTGTACTTAATTTAAAAGGCCTTATCTAAAGAGGTCCACGTTTAAGAGACGGTGTTTTTCGCTGAATTAAATTCAAGCGTCTGATTTAGGCATTTGGGGTGATTCAATTTGAAGATTTTGTAACAGCTTTAATATTCTCGAATATGAGTCCTTAACAATAATTATGTCTGATTCTTCTTTCCTGAAAGAACTAATTACCTTAAAATAAAGATCTTACCTTTATGGAAGTTTTTATGTTTTTTTAATGCTTTTTATGGAAGTACATTAAGTATTTCTACGTCCAGGGTATTGTAGGTCTGATATTAATCAATTTGAATGTTATTTTCTCCTGCCATTAATAGTATTATTTGTTAAAGTAAAATTAATGGATTTTTATAAAAATATAGAAAGTTGATATTACGTTTTGAGTTAGGTGTAATTCTTTTTGGAGCGGGTGACAGAAGTTTATATAAAATATTTAACTAATTTGCCCGCTTCGCACACGTTAAATTTGGAGTAGTTAAATAAATGTTACATATATTTAAACCTTCTTCTTGAATCATTCTATCTATTTAAAAAAAAACCCCTATCCAAAATCCAAGGAGTAGTTTTAAAGATCTAAGCATACATACATAAATACAGACAGACGGCGCACGTAGTGATACATCTGCAGAGATTTTACTTTGGATATTTCGATGCAGTTCAGTCCTAGCAGTCTTTTATAACCTGGGTAATCAGTTATGTTTGAGTAAGTTCTTCTATTGCATGATAACCTGGAAATAGACCATAATAAAACAATATTAAATTCTGTAGAACTCGTTTCATAAAATTATATTAACGATTAAACTATTAAGTTTATTTAGCTGTTAATAACAAAGCACAGTTTTATAAATATAAGCAAATGTGGTTTCTTTAGGTTTTTTTTTTGTTTTATTTTTTTATTGATATTCATTACAAAACTTATAAAGATAAAATGATGCAAACATAAACTTATTCTAGTTTCTCCGTGAACCATATGCCAAAGACCTCTACATATGTTAAAATATATTTTATTTTACTGTCGACTATATTTATTTAAAAAGAGGCAAAAATCATCCGTTCGATAATCTTCAAATTTATCATATTTCATGATTGCTTCTTTATTTACATACATATTATGAAACTTAATATAAAATAATGTTTATAGCAGTTGTAATATTAAAAAGAAAACAGTTTTAAAAGTTAAAAGGCTTTTTATTGCATGTTCTGTGTTGGAGTCTTAAATGATTTTTAACAAAATCTGAACTGCCTTTAAAAATCGGTTCACCCATTAAAAAGTTATGAGGTATAAACACAAAAAAATACAGTCGACCTGATAACTTTTTTCTTTTTTGTAATCGGTTAAAAAGGCTCAGGAAAACAACTTGTTTTTGGTCATTTTAATGTATTGAGGGACTAATGACTAAGAAATTGTGTTTTCAACAAACATATCGTTTACTCGTAAACTAGTGAGAAGTTGGCTGATAAAAATGCTATTCATTTAAATCCTACTAATATTATAAGTGCGAAAATTTGTAAGGATGTGTGTATGTTTGTTGCTCTTTCACGCAAAAAGTACTGAACCGATTGCAATGAAATTTGGTTCGTAGTTAGCTGGACAAGTGGAATAACATATGGGCAACTTTTTATCCCGATATTCCTATGGGACACGGACTTACGCTGGTGAAACCGTGGGACGCAGCTAGTGTTATAATAAAACTCGAATTATATCATCTGCCACTCAAACTCAAAACGCTTTTAATGTATCCCAAATTATTTCAAACTTCCACGAATTCAGTTAGTCACCAACCATGTCCAATCCAGCCGCGCAATGCTGAACCGCCTAAGTCGCCCGTCCGGTTCGCGCCTAATGCTAATAAGAGAGTTTTACATGAAGCGGCCCAGCTGCGGGTTACTGCGTATTTACATAAATATTGCAGGTTCCACCATTGCGCTGTTTCATGCTCACAGGTATTTAGAATAAATTGTGGCTGTGTAATTGAAGTTTCCAGTTCAATTGCAATGTTGTATTTTGTAATGTTCTAACATACATGTCCAAATATTAACCAATTGGACAAGAAGCGATGCCTAAATAACACATTTTTATGTGGACTAAATATATTGATATATCCATACTTTATTGACCATGGCTAAAGTTTTTCTAGACTATGTTCGTCGTAGTTCCATATAGATATATATTATCACCGACCATTCTACGTACGAAAGCGATTGATTTGAAATTCTGTTAAGAAAAAAACAATATGTGTAGTTATCTACATTTTACTATTCAAATACTTGTAGGCGACCTATTAATTAAGCAAGAGAAGACGACCCACAGCCTATTTACGCAAAATATTAATAACTATATTGATAAATATTATATATATAAAATTCTCGTGTCACAGTTTTCGTTGCCATACTCCTCCGAAACGGCTTGACCGATTTTGATGAAATTTTTTGTGCTTATCCGGTATCTATGAGAATCGGCCAACATCTATTTTTCATACCCCTAAATGATAAGAGTAAGGCAGAACAGCGTTTGCCGGGTGCAGCTAGTATTAATATAATATAAAATATAATATATAAAGAATTAATAATTATTAGTAACTATAAAAATCAGGTCTATACATGACAGAGGAAACTAAATATAAAAATCACCTTGACACGAATTCCTACGTACTATTCCAACATTAGTTCCCTTCTCCTCACGATACATAATATTAAATACTCGATTTACTCATGCATGGAATTAATTAGGTACTTTATTTATCCCGAAGGTCCTGCCAATTTAATTGGGCGAGTTGACAATTGAGTCATTTCACGGTTCAGTTGTGGAAAGCCGAAATCGTGCTATTGGAAGATCCCCACATCATAATTTAAACCGATTGATTGGTGATTAATTGCAATTTTATTGCATGCAATTGTCATTTTCGTTGTTAATACTAATAAGGTTTTACAGATAGGGTAAACTAGCGGTCCATTGCTGCTGCGTGGTACATATATAGCATATATCAGGGATCTCGTCTATCGATCACGATTCAACGGTGAAAGAATTTTTGAAATCGGGCCGATTTTGAGATTAGCGTATTCAAACGAACAACAAACTATCAGCTGTATATTGTTAGTATAAATTATAGGTTATGGGATATTTTTCTATATTTTATGTTAGTTATGTTAATGTCTTTGGTATTACGAAACGCAAAGAAAGCAGAATTCTAATTTATGCAGTTAAACACTGTTTCTTTAAGCGCGTAAATTTGAATCTTTAAAACAATTTCGATAACTGTCTCAATTAGAAAAATATGTTCGAATCATTTCAAAATTTACTAATCGACTTCCAAAAACGAAGAGAAGAAGCTTCTATGTTCGTATGTATGTATTTTTTGTGTATGTCCGAGCGACTTCAAAAAGATGTGTAGTTAGCGCTTATATTAATTACTAGCTGTTGCCCACAGCTTTACCAGCGCGTAAACTTTAATCCCCTATTTTATGTCGAATTTCTCAAAATACTTTCTTAGCGGACGCCTACGTCATAACATCTATCTGCATGCCAAATTTCAGCCCGGACCAGTGGTTTGGGCTGGGCGTTGATAGATCACTATATCAGTCAGTCACCTTTGAGTTATACATATTTTGATACTCATTTATTTCTCAGCTTGAAGTTGGTTCAATTATTATTTTTTTTAATCATGCAGATTATGTGCTTGCTAATACTATTAAAAGAAGCATCGACGTAACAATACCTACATTTTAAAGCATTTTTGTTTTGTTATTGCGCCATCAAAATCAAGTAACAGTTGAGAAATTAATGTCCCCAATGATAAGCACTAGTTACCGACATTTGCATCTAAAAGGATGGACGGCGGAATTCGCGAACATTGTATAAATTTATACGAAAGTTTTAACAATATTAAGCGAGAAATATATAGCTTTCTGGCGAATTGAAAGCAGCTAATGACGTAGGTACCTTTTACCTCTGAATGATCTTGAGTAATTAAATGTTCAGGTTTTATCAAAGGATGTTGATTGAATGCCTAGTTATATGTAAAATAATGAATATGCGACTGTGTCAGTGTTCTGTCCGTCTATCTATCTCTTCGTCACGCCTAAACCACTGAACCGATTTGTATGAAATTTGGTGAAGAGTTAATTCGAGCCTCCAAGAATCATATTGAATAAAATAGGAACTATGCTATGGAAACCTTGAACTATTTTTACTTTGAATACGCGGACGAAGTCACATGCGGAAAGCTAGTATTCATAATGAGAGCAAATAAGTTAAGAATATAATGCCGAATATGTTAGAAGTTTATAAATAATCGACATAGTTTTGATTGAAAATCTTACTTCTTATCCTATCTTACTTAATATTTTGAATGCCAAAAGTTTGTGAGGATACATGTATGTGTATGTGTGTGTTTGTTACTCTTTCAACAAAAACTACTGAACCGATTGCAATTAAATTTGGTACGTAGATAGCTGGACATCAGGAATACTATACATAGGCAAATTTATGTCCTGATATTCCAACGGAATTCCGCGGTTTAAACCACGGGGCGTAATTAACACAAGCTAGTAATTAATAAAAAAAAAACTAAACCGCCGTTATTTGTCAGAAATGGACTAAATTAAAATAGGACCATATTATGACAAATTATGAGTAAGTTTTAGTTTTTGAGTATAAAAAGAATCACCAAAATCGGTTCACCTAGATATAGTTATTAGGTAACACACACAAGAAATACAATCGTATTGAGAAGTGATTTCAAAAAACGCAGGGCTTTTTAAATCGGTTAAAAATACATGTTAAACCTATTGTAGTGTATTTTTATTATTAATTGTTATGTACATGTTAATTGTTATGTATATTAAGAAATTAAAAACTTTTTAATGGATTTTAAACGCGATTTATTCATTATATTATTAACCCGACGTTTCGAACACTTTACAGCGAGCGTGGTCAGTCTCCCCGTGACCACGCTCGCTGTAAAGTGTTCGTTAAAAAGTTTTTAATTTCTAAATGTATAATACTCGCGTAAAATCAAACCCAAGGAAATACAATGTTATGTACATGTTACATATTATGTAGAATTAAAATGTAAAATTGATATTATTTTAAAAGAGCAACTACAGAGTTTCTTGTCGACTCTTCTCTGTAGAAACTGCCTTCCGAACCGGTAAATGTTATAACTGTGTAATATGACGATTCAAAAGTGCTTCTATAAGAAGTCTAATTGAATGAATAAATGTTTGAGTTTGAGTTTGAATTTAACGTTTCTTATACATTATTTCTTTGAATATTCGCATAAATTCAGTAGTTGTTGAGTTAGCACTTTCATACAATTAATATGTTATATTAACGTATGCATATTAACAAAGGACTAACTCAGTGAATATTATTTGCACACTAAGTATTTGTATTACAAATTGTAGTCTGAGTATACTTCAGAACAAGATAATATTACAAAATGCAAGTTACAGGAATTCTAGAAAAGAATAGAACTGCTTTATAGACCTTGCCCTTGATTTGTACGATACAAATTGTAAATTGTAATTGTAATTACAGGTTACAAATCTGCAAGCTTATATTTAATAAATAATATAATTTACAAGTGTAACAGGGTCAGAAGTTGACAAAATTAAAAAAAAATGTAGGTAGGTATAATTGTAAATAATTTTTTTCTTAACATTTTTTTACATGTGACAATTACGAGTCTTGTTTGATTTTACGCGAGTATTATACATTTAGAAATTAAAAACTTTTTAACGGATTTTTGACGAGCGAGTCTCCCCGTGACCACGCTCGCTGTAAAGTGGTCGAAACGTCGGGTTAATAATATAATGAATAAATCGCGTTTAAAATCCGTTAAAAAGTTTTTAATTTCTAAATTACGAGTCTAGTAGCAAATGTATTGCTCATTTTAACGAATGCAGCTTACAGTCAACGAATGAACATAATAAATAGTGCTAATTTAATTGAATTTGCCTTCTCTATACCTTCTTAAGTCTGCACAAACGTCAAACACTGCATAACTTGTTGCACACTAAAGTGCATATCAAACAGACACGCCAGCGGTTCACAAAGGCCTCGAATTACTGTCGAATTGTTTGCACGCAACTCCAGCGAACTATAATTTAATATTAACGCTAGTTACCGCCGGCGGGTTCACTCGCGTGGTACTCGGGTAAATTAGTTCTAATACAGACTGTATCATATTGTTCACCTATAAAAGTCATAGACACTGAAAGTCGCATCGTCGTCTGTATGTAGATGTGCTTAGATCCTTAAAACTACACAACGGATTTTGATGCACAACGGATTTTGATCTTTTTAAATAGATAGAAATTCAAGACGGTTTACATGTATAATAACATCTATTAAACTACTCCGACTTGAACTCGTGTAAAGCCGCAGGCGCATGTTAGTATGATATATAGCTAAAGAACTAGACTAGCGAAACCGATTTCAAAAATTCTCTCACTGTTGAGAATGCACGTGAACTCTGAGTGCTATAGGCTATATGCAATACACCACGGTCGATGCCGGGGCGGATCCCTACAAAATACACAAAAAGTTCTAGAAACATTGGAGTTGAAAAGGAATTCAAAAGCATTGGAGGTATAATGGAGCTGGTGTCCCACCAAAATGATGAGTTCTAGAGAACTAGCCTGTGTCGACGGTAAGGTATGTCTGGAAATTGAAAGCAGTAAGAAGTTTAGAAATTAATGACATCTTTACGGATTCTGGACGGAACGGAAGCACCAGCGAGCGTGGTCACGTCGTGGTATACTCTTCGAAACATCGGGTTAAATAATTTAAAATCCATTAAAAAGTCTTCAATTTCTAAATGTATAATACTCAAACAAGAAAATATTAGTAAGAAGTTATGATAATTTTAGTGTTGGAGCGTTAAATTTGTTTCTAGCTTTGATTATTGAGAAGTTTAGTTCTGAACATTATAAAAGCCAAGAACTTTCGAACGAGATGTAAAATAATACTGATTTGTACTAAATAAACAATTGGAAATACTCAGTTACTATTTCATGTGACTGATTTTCTTACATATTGCATACGTATTGTATACTTATTGTATACTTATTGTATATATATCGTATATTTACCACTTTCATTTACACCTTGAATAATGCTTTGCTTTTTTCCTGCTACAATCAAATCTTTCTATTTTTTTTTTCACACTTTTCCTAAGCTCTTAGGTTGCCTGGAAGACATCGCTTCTCGGGGATAAGGTCGCCTATTTGTACCGTATTTTACTTTGATTTGTGTATCTTTTTGCTTGTATTTTGTTTTAAGTGTCTGCAATAAAGTGCTTATTATCATTATTTTACCTTTAGGATCGGTTTCACTGCTTTCTGATGGAACTGAGAGCCTATTTGACACATATTGATTGATTGATAACTCTTTATTTGCTTCAATATAATAAACAAATATAAGGACACAAATACTTAACACAATTACGTACAAAAAGGCGACCTTATCGCTAAGATTTTGATGTATTTTCAGACATTATTCGTCATTTGAATTGACAGCGGCGAAAAAGATCTTATCAGAAAGCTATGGTCCGGTGATCCGGTCTTTAAATTATGTTTTAGGTATTTTCAGCATTGTTATTAAGATTCGTGTAAGATGCTGTTATTCGAATGTATATATGTATATATATTGAATATTATTGTGCATATATTGAATTTGTACGTATATTGATTCAATTCGAATGTATAATGAGTCATATTTCTTAATATGTTTATCAATCTCTTTGATATATCTATATTTATACATAACATTTCAACAATATTTAACTACTTTATACACAGGTATACAGATATATGTAAGTACAGACTTACATCTGTTTTATAAATGGTTACCTTATATTTTCAATTGCCTAATCATATCGCCCATTCTATTAAGTCATTTGAGTTGAATAGCTTATTCAAGCTACTTTAATATACGGGCTTACAAATGAACGATATGGCTGACTCAACAAACTTCTTCAGTGACCACGCAATACGGCCAGCTTGCAGATTTTGTTGGCATGAATCTGGATTTATAATAGGATATAACACGGGCGTATAGGAAACAGAAAAGCTATTCAGCGATATTATGCATTTCAGACCCAAAAATTATCTCTGCTGGATAAAGTGGTTTAGGAGAGAAATTGTTTCGTCGCTTTTTAGTTGTAGTGCTCGGGGATTATGGGTGATTTTATTTATAATTTTGTGAATTGGGTTGATTCTATATATATCGCAATCACTACATATATCGCAATCACTACATAGTATAAAACAAAGGCGCTTTCTCTGTCTGTCCCTATGTATGCTTAAATGTTTAAAACTACGCTCTTGTTGGGAATCGGATTTTGATTTTTTTATTACATAGAGTGATCGCGAGGAAGGTTTATACGTACGAGTATAATAACATTATTATACTTCTCCAAATTTAAGGCGTTAAATATTACATTTGTCTGTTTATCTGTCCGCCTGTTTGTCTGTACCTCATGAAACTTGATAAGAAAAAACATATAATAATGTATAAATATTGAAATTTTTGCTCATTGTACACGTGCTTGCTCTTGCTTGCGAATTAGATCAGTAAACATCAGTTGAGTGGTTGCTACAATTTACTGGACTACCTATTTACTCCACCGTATTCAGTGTTACCGCTAGTAGTGAGTTAGCGACTATTGTAGCGATATAATACATCTGTTGTGTATGAAACACCTGAAAAATTACTTATAAAACAATAAATTATTTGCTTTTTTACAATAAAGGCATAATATCTTACATGACCGCTTATTCATAAGAAAACACTTCCCAAAATGTTTTTCTACATCGAACCCACAATCGTGATCGCATTCCGACCACCTCACTAATGCGCCATCCGGTCATGCAATAAACATCCTTCCTACTAATATTATAAATGCGAAAGTTTGTAAGGATGTATGTGCGTTTGTTGCTCTTTCACGCAAAAACTACTGAACCGATTGCAATGAAATTTGGTACGCAGACAGCTGGACAACTGGAATAACATACAGGCAACTTTATATCCCGATATTGCTACGGGATACGGACTTACGTGGGTGAACCCGCGGGGCGCAGCTAGTTTATCAATATTTATAAAACCGAGTCAAAGGCGCTCGCTGGCCACACCATTAATCTCATGGTGTCACAGTTAAGAATTATTTTACAGAGCTGCCAGAACTTTCTTAACATGGAGATAAAAAATACTTCGAACTGCCAAGTAACAAAGATAAATAAAGCGCAGGATCCTGCGGTTGATAAGGATTCTGATCGTGGTAACTATCGGTTTTCGATGGACAAATTTGGCTTGCCATTCCTACTTTATACGGAAACAAAAAATGTAAACTGATTTGAAATCGATTTTACGAACAATATTTATTAATTATACAATATATAATAAATAAATTAATGCCACTTTACTATTAACATATTGTGTACGTACGAGTGAAGATGTTCGTGTGTGTGTGTTTGTTTGTTCGTTTATATTGAAATATTTTTTCTGGTTGTCTAACGCTTCCAATTTCCAGAGGTCATCAGTCTTTATCGCTCTTTGAGGCACTTTTTAGTTTTGATCTAGTCAGTTTGAAAATATTTGATTTAATGTTTATTTAATACAATATAAGTAAGGATCTAAGAAAGAGCAGAGTTTATGAGCAAAAGACGTAGGAGTGGTTAGAGTTTGCCATATAAGACGTCTATTTTTCGGATTTGATAAATTTATAGCATATATTTATGAAATTTTAAAATGAGTGCTATGAGAAATAACATTCGAACACTAAGTTGGCTAGTTTCTAGGTACGGCGAAGAAAAACATCATGCGAAAACCGACATGTCAAGAATCAAACGTTCGACGACATGTGACATGTGCCAACTCCCCTCATAAGAGGCCTATGTAGTGTAGCGGGCATGCATGCGGGCAGCAATTCATCACCTTAATTCCATACATACGTGTATGAAAGTGTATTATCCGCTACAATAAAAACAAAAAAAATAATACAGAAATATGCCATGATAGTGCGTTCAAAACCTAATGGTACAAATCGATAAAAAAATCACAAACATATTTAGTTTTACGATTATAAACCATGCAAATATGCGTGCAGTCATTTCAATTTTTATTTAATTGTTTTTCATACAACGTAGCAATTTAATAATGATTTATTTTTGTAGTACAATAAATAGATTATATATATTATAGGTTATATATAGATATCACGTTAAAAATAACACTGGTATGATGGAAATCCTCGCAATTTCATCCCTATAATTAGCAAACTTAAAATTACGTTGGATGTAACTCATTTGCGAAATAACTTCCTTTAGTACGGGATATCCGATAGTTTGAATAGTTTTAGATTCGTAAACAACTTTAAGAACAATGTTCGCTGCGCAGTCAGCTACTTCGAATTTTCGGGAGATAACTGGTTTTATTATATATATGTTGTTTGCTATGTCTTTAACGCCTAGTGGTAATATGAACTTGAGTTTAAATTTATAACGATTAAATAACGCTGAAGAGTTGATTTGTCTAAACGCGATAATACAAGAAGCTGTTGGTGGGATTGGAAACATTGTTTTTGTGTTGAATAGTCCAATTTTAAGGCTATAATAAGCTATGTGACGTCATATAAAATGCAATTAAATGGCAGAGTGCAACGTGTACAACGAAAATTTAATGATTTTTATAAGATTGTTGTATGTGATAAATGCAATATACTCACAAACAACTTTTGGCGATATAGTGTATATTAAAATCATCTCTTTGCATCATAGTGGCCAATAAAACATATCTACGTTATTATAACAAACTGACTTTCACGTATCAATTTTATAACTCAGCATGTAAATGTACAGAGAAAATTGATACTCGCAATATTTTAGTATTCCAGCAATATTTACGAGATATTCGCAGAACTGAATTCTACACGATTTACGTTCATCGCGTACGAACTTCTAAGCAAACTCCCATTAACCTGATTCTGTATCAATTTCTAGAAAACTCGAGAAAACCATGACAAAAGTTTTATTGGCGTGTGTTATTCAGATACTTATTGTGGGAGTCGAGCACGCTTCGGCACGAATTGGGCCAGCTCGCACCGGGGAAGTACCACACCCCCACAGAAAACCGGCGTGAAATAATAGCTTGCTATTGTGTTTCGTACGGTGAGTGGGGGAGCCGGAGGCCTATATCCTTTTCCTTACCCTTCCCAGTCCTTTCCTTTATTCCTTTCATCAATCCTTTCCTCATCCCTTCCCAATTAAAGTCGGCAATCCATTTGTAGAGGCGAAAGGTCTGCAATTGACCTTACGCCTCTCCAAATGTTCATGGGCGGTGGTAGCGCTTACCATCAGGCGACCCACCAGCTCCATTGCCGACTATGACATTAAAAAAAAAAAAAAAAAAAAAAAAAAAATACATACGGGACAGCTTTTTTATAGTGGTTTTCCACCTTGTATAGGTCCACGGCTCCGAGGAGGACGTGGGTTATTTCGAATTCCTACTGACGAAAACCTGTTTCTGTCAAGCTGCATGGGTCAAGGAGCCATGGGTGGCTGTGAATTCGTCCGCGACACACTGGATACCTGCTTGCACTAGGTTCGCAGTAAATTTAGTATAATGAATCGTAAACCATTAGCTGGTGAATTTGTAATCAAGTGCTCCGTTTGCGGTGTGAAATTACACTGTCATTTGCATTAGTTGATTAATGTTGATAGTTCAATCGATTGAATAGATTGTGTTTTCGCCTGGGATTTAGAAGAGTGTGCAGGGATGTTAAAGCTTTTAATCATATCTACGGACAAAGTGAAATATGGGTTAGTAGGAGTCGGAGTGGAACGTTTCACCATGAAATTCCTTTTATAACCTTTGTAAAGAACGTTTGATAGCAGTCGAAAATGGAATCCTATTTTAGAAAAGGATTCGCGACATTTTTCGTAACTGTTTTTATGGATGCAACTCAGTGTAGGGTAGAATTAATATATTTACATTTCTAAACTTTAAGTTTTAATTTAACTATAGCGTTAAAATAATAGTTTGTATGATAAATAGTACTAGCTCCAAGCGCTTCTTAGATTATTCACCTTTTCAGGTCCTTTGAGAAGCTAATTCGAGCACTATTTCGTAGATTGTTGATGTCTAGAATAAATATTCTTCTTCACTTTACTACTCTCTTTGTGCGGTGATATTAATGCACTATTATTATAAGTGGTTAAGCATAAAAAGGTACATATTTCTTAAACTAATATTACAATGAAAGTAACACACGTTTGTGTTAATTTGTTTGTTAGTTTGGGCGCGGAGCAATTTCATGGTATGATTTTTATGTTTTGAAATAGTAAATAAATAATGGAATAGTTGGGCAGCTAGTGAGTGACAGGATATTTTTGAAAAGATTTCTGTAAAATATAACATTGAATCGAGAAAATACACAAAATTTTCATTCGGAAAGCATTTTCTACACACAAAAGATCGCAAGGAACTCTGTTCAATTCAACATATCAAAAACATATTACCGTTTTGTTAAATAAGACAATCAATCCTTTATTCCGAATCCAATGAGAATTATAAAACCAGATTATTGGCCCATACCTGACTTCACGCGGAATTACATTACCCCGATAATTGACTCGGGGATTAGGTTCGAAGCCTGGTAGTAAAAAGGTGGATTACGAATTAAATTAATGTTTTTCTTCGATATCGTTTCGCACGTATTGAGCTGTTGTTAGTTTAATTGGAACTTTATTGCAATATTACTCGTTTATAATTGGATATAACGTTGGTTTAGTGTTATTGAATCTGATTTCACATGAAGAAATTGTATAGCGTTGATTTATATTTTATATTAATTTATGTTATAAAATATTGTAACCTCATGTTTGAGGTTAATTAAGGCGAATGAAGCGGGCCTTATCGCCCACAATCCATTTGGTTATGTTATGGTAGACTTTACGGAAAACGCATATGACACTTTAGGCTTTGATATATAAATGTATAAAGGAAAACTTAAATGTATAAAGGTTTTAATATAATTTAATTTTCATTAAAAATTATTTTGATAGTTTTCTATTTCAACCTACAAACTACAGAGTTTCTGGATCGACTCTCCTCTGTAGATATGCTTTCCGAACCGGTGGTAAATGTTAGGTGTGGTGTTAAAAATGTTTTGCTTGTTTATATTCATATATACATACATACATAAAAATATATCCTTTTTGATAGTTTTATACAATCTAGTAGTAACCGTCAAGTGAGACTGCGTCCTGCCTAAAATGCTTATATCTTATAGACTCTTTTATTTCGGTATTTACATTTGTAACAAAAAAACTAAATGGCGCATCCTTCCATTACAACCACGTTTAACATCTTATATAATCCAACAAAAGATATCGTTCAACCCACGTTCTCTATTCGCTTTAATAAAACGATATTCACAATTCAGCTGAAAAATTAGATCTCGATCGAGTCACGGAGTATTGACTCCAAGATCACACCAGCCGACATTTGAAATAGATTTTCTATTGAAATACGATTTGTTTGAGTGGAAGGAATCTTTTGCTACTATTCTGGTCAATGGATAGATTACTGTGAGAGGGAATTAGTTTATGCTCAACCGTATCACTCGTGGTTTAGTATTCTATTATGAGTTCAAGGCAATTTTTGGGATGATTTATTTTAAAAAGAAGATCGCTAAAATGTTTATTATTTACGTTTTAGTGATTTACGATCTCCTTCTGTTCTTTCATCTGCGTTTGCAGAATAGTTGAAAAGAACAATATTCCTTCAACTAATTTCGTTAAAAATTTCATCATAATCGGTGCTATGATTCAAGCGTAAATATGAACAGATAGGCTTTCCCATTTATAATATAAGGTATGGATGCTGATAGTAAAAATCAAAAGACTAATTGTATTTTCAATCCAAGTTGTTAGTGATTATCCCAATAAGCTCGTTTCTCATTTACAGAATCCGTTTTTTACTTGAACTTTCGTAAAGTTTTCAATTCAAAATGCTCCTAATTAAATGGGATTTAGTGCAAGTATGGTAACCTTAGTTTCCGCTATTTAGCCCCGTCGAGAGATTAATTAATTTTCTAGTATTTGTAATTGGGTCAATTCCAGACTACGAATAAAGTTTACACTAATGAGAATATGATACTAATGATGTCTCAAGTGAATTTAGCCTTTTATTGTACACATAATTAGTTATTCGAAAAACCGAATACTCTAAGTGACTAATCTTCATTCGAGGTTATTACCAGATTTTAGAATGACAACAAATTTCCTATCACACAAAAAGAATCACGCTAATTATGATTGTATTTTACATTATAAATAAGCTAATATGCTTTTGAAGAAGAGATCTGGACATCTGCCATACGCATATTAAACTCTGAAACAGGAACCAGCTCCAATCGTTTGTCATACGAAGGGACCGTACAATGTATCGATGAAATTTACAAAGGCTGCGATATATAAACATTTTTCCCACTGCTAATACATCATGTTGTCGATATAAATCAGTTGTGGGGTGCCTGAAAGGGAAATGATACCACACCTTAAGTATGGCGCTTAGCGAATGACCCACTTCTATGAGGTAGCCATTTGGGTATACTTCCCCATATAGTTATTAGACAGTATGTTATTCACATAATGTAAAGGTTTATTTCTACTAACCTTATTTAGGTAAATACTTCAGGGCTAGCATATTATCTAAGATTTTTTAAACCAATCTTCTATATCTACAGAAACTTGCGTTCGATTTAGTTTAATTTTTAAATATTGTATGTGTTTTGATTTTGCAATGTTTTATTATATTGACGTTCACAAGTGCCCCTTTGTGGTCTGAAAGTGATTCAAATCATTCAACATGAGTCCTAAATATTTACAACACAACTGATATGGCACATGAACCTATTTCTATAAATATATAACTCTGATTTAAAAATTATATATATATATAAGTATACTAAAGTCTAAGTCTCTATTCATAATTTATGAATAATTAATTGTATTTATTGGTAGAGATTGATTTTATACATTGATAGAAGCTGCGCGCGCAACTTCATTTACGCGTGCATAAATCCACATCCAAATTTTGATTTGAATTATTTGTAATTCAAAAAAATATAGACTACATGTAGCCAAGGGCGAACATACAATAAAAAAAATCAGGGTTTCATCGAAATTCGTCCCGAAAATTTTGCGTGAAAACCAGAAGACCGACAAACATATATTTTTTAATGTATTCATCCTACTAATATTATAAATGCGAAAGTTTGTAAGGATGTATGTGTGTTTGTTGCTATTTCACGCAAAAACTATTTAACCGATTGCAATGAAATTTGGTACGTAGACAGCTGGACAACTGGAATAACATATAGGCAACTTTTTATCCCGATATTACTACGGGATACGGACTTACGCGGGTGAAACCGCGGGGCGTTGTAGCTAGTAATATATAATAGAATGTTCATAGACGTTGAAGACGTAAGCAAAATTAGAGATAGTCAGGATAGCGGTAGTGTACATAATGTGTGAAATATAATACATTTGAGCCATTTATCATTTAGCTGTGCCCGTTATGTGCTATTTATAGTCTGGGCTCTTGAATATTATATTAAGTGATAAATTATTTGGTTTTGTTGTAGGCTGAAAGCTTGTGGTAAGTTCCTAGAGTTGAGAGGAGTTAAGTGATACTTTTCTCCTTTCTGCTTGGTTTATTTGTAATGCGTTTAATTCGAATGCTTTTTAATTTTTCATTGTTCTTTTACTTTTATTGTACACATCTTGGGGGTGTTAAGATATTTATTAACAAATGTCTCCATCGAATACTCTTTATGTATTCAGTCTTTGGCAGATTTTAAATGCAGGCATATTTTTACGCATACATGTATAATCGTTTACCTATATTCGTATGCTATCGCATAGTATGTTCGTGTATTCTATTATACATATAGTGTATTGTACGTTTCACGGATGGGCGATCTTATCGCTATAAACGATCTCTCCCAGACAACTCTGAAAAAGCATTATTGCAGTTACTTTTTTCTAGTTAAAGTTGTAATAGATGCGTAATATATTTTATTAAAAACTGAAAAGTCTTATCTTGAAATCTTGAATTTCCATTATTTTCTTTACTTAGATAATAATACTTGAATCCGCGTCTATAAATACAGTGACTTCGTCAGTCAGTAATTTTCCTAATTGCCTTTATTAATGTGATGAGCGTTTCTATCAAAGTGCGAAATATTACGGAAAATGGCAGAGCTATTATCGAAGTATTTTAACTAATAACTCAGTCGAAGGAATAGTTCGCTGATATTGTCTTTGTATGCAAAATTATTCTAGTTCGCTTGACTGTTTTAATTTAGAAAAATTATTAGTTATATGAATAGTTTTCGAGAATTCAGATTGGGGAGATATTGGCGCAAATGCCTTATATTTAAAATAAAGTATTTAACATTTTTCTTATAGTTTTGGGTAATTACTATGAAAATAGTTATTTATAACAAAATCAATCCGCCTTTAAATTGTCACAGTTAGATCTAATTTAAATGGGATCATATGGGAGGTACCAGCTTTAAAATAAAAAAAGTTTCATCATAATATAGTACCAAGTTGGAAGTTCTGAGCTAACAGATACAAAAGAAATACAATCGTTTTGAGAACTTCATATTTTTTTTGTCGGTTGATAAAAATTGCAAGTTTTAAAGATATAAAATCAGTTGCGCTATTGAAATCGTTTAAAATTGAGTTATAAATTTTGTCATAACAAACCTACATACATACATACATCTATAGATAACACTTATTTTATTGACGCTTCAGCACGAATTGGGCCAGCTCGCACCGGGGAGTACCACTCCTCCATAGAAGACCGGCGTGAAACAGTAGCATGCTTTTACCCACCCTTCCCCGTCCATTTTTCTATCCAATTTTCAATCATTTCCTTATCTTTTACTCCTTAAAAGCGGGCAGCGCATTTGTGGCCCTACCTCTGCAAATGTCCATGGGCGGTGGTTATCGCATACCATCAGGGGAACACCAACTCAGTTCCACGCTATCACATAAAAGTAATAACTGTCACACTTATCCAATATCCATAGAATCAGAGATTCATAAAACCGTTAGTTTAAAACGCTTTTTCACACAACAAAACCCGCTTTTATCCAAAGTAAGTGCACGACTCTTCAGCGCAGAGTACAATATTTTAAAAATATTTTTCGAAGCCACAATTTTTTGTTATCTGCATTGGCTTTCCATACAATTTAGCCTCTCCGATGTAACGATGTCGCAAAAATACGTATTTCCAGAACATTCGCCGAATCGCGTGGAGCGTCAAATATGAACTGATTTTTGTGGTACTAATCGAGGGTGGTTTGATTTTGTTTGGACGCTTTTGTCTTTCTGTTCTACGGACAGCAATTGTGCACGGAATATATGCGCTTTATATTTGTTTGTTTGATTAGCATTTAAGAAAGGCTATTTCAACATAAAGGGACATTTTGAGATAATAAGTATTATGAGTCTTTCAAAAATTCACTTTCTTGTTATCTGTTCTATTTGTTTTGTCCAAATGAATTGAAATTGAAACGGGACTGTATGAACAATTGGTTTTAATTCCATATGGATAACCACTTCCTACATCTAAAACTGAAGGGCACTACAAGCTAAAAGCGAGTTTTATTATGTCTTCAAGTATATATATGATATGACTGAACTAAAGATCAAAACAATATACTCTTACTAATCCTACTAATATTATAAATGCGAAAGTTTTTAGGGATGTGTGTGCGTTTGTTGCTCTTTCACGCAAAAACTACTGAACCGATTGCAATGAAATTTGGTACGTAGATAGCTGGATAACTGGAATAACATATAAGCAATTTAACTTTTCATCCCGATATTCCCACGGGATACGGACTTACGGCGGTAAAACCACGGGGCGCAGCTAGTGTATGATATGCGCCATGTTATAATAGACCGGTATGCTAATATGATCGTGTACTAAATACAGTACTACAAATATGATACATTAAAAACAAACCTTCCATTTACAATCAAACTAACAAATAAAATCCATGCCAATATACGGACAATCATTCTTCTTCATCAGATTATTCTGCAAACAGCATAGTAATTTACCTTATAGTGATTTATTTTTAGGAGATGCTTAGTAAATCGCATATTCTAATGTATAAATGACATCGTCCAGTCTATAGTGTAAAGTTTAGCTTATTATTTAGTCTATAATATAAATGACAAGTAATTTAGCATTTAGTTGCAAAAAATTCACGTCGCTTAGAAAATATCCGATGTCCTAATGACTTATCTTGTTTCAAAGACCTTTGAAATTTCATTTCTTTAAGAGATCTTAAGGTACAATTTTTTCATGCACTAAGGACTCTTCCCAGTATAGCGTTATATATTACGAGAAGCATTAAATATCGCCAATATCTGCAGACTTGTTGCGTTAGCTTCTAAAGACATTTAGGGCACGTAACGGATTTTCTTGACATCATATTTCACGAGAAAAAGTTTCGGCAGCAAAAACTAGACTAAATGATAAGCAGCTGTCGTTTTTAGGATGAGTTACTGGCGAAATATGTATTTTATCGTCGACTATGGCCTTCAAATATCGACTGTTTTTTATATTTATCTCAGCAGCTGCGACTGTTCATGAGCGGTGGTGATCACTTACCATCAGGCAAACCTAAGGTGATAGAAAGAAAACGTTAAAAATACCGGTATTTTTAACTCAACCGGCTTCACCCGAGTTGACCCGTGATAAAAAGAAAATAAAATATAATCTGTGTCACTCAGGGAAGATGCAGCTTTCTAATGGTGAAAGACATTACAAACATACATACAAAAACACAAATGTTTATAAAACTAGATATTAATAATGTCTCTTCGTATAGTTTTAACAACTCAATTCGCGAAACAGTTTTTATTAGTCGATAAGGCGTTAATTAGAGCAAAAATAATTAAATAGAAGCAGAGCAGGACTCTTATTACAATTAATTTATAATAGCTATGTAAAGAAAGTTATTTAGAATAACATTTAGATTGACTTCGTATAAAAATTTACGACGCAAAGCGGCTTAGCAAAGAATTGGTTAACTTTGACTAACAACTGAATATTTACTTCTGTTTATTATTTTACTCGTATAAAACCAAATACACAATTAAAACCTCTCCCGAAATAGCTCTCGCTTTAGCGTAATCGGTTAAAAGATTTAATACTTCCGCTATGACGCATTACCACTGAACGAATGATATTATTCTAGGCGAGTCTCATTTCAACCATTTTTGTGAGGGCCCAAGAGACGGGGCCTTTTTATGAAAAACTTATGAAGTATTTCAATGTACATTCGAAATGGTCGGCTTTAATTTTTGGGGCGTGTATTTTTTGCTAGTATTCGCCCGCTGCTTTCGCCGTGGTTTTTCTGTGAATAGATTGTTTATCACGGACGTGATATTTGTTTTGAATCTAGAGTTAATATTGAATATAATAATATTGAATAATTGTGTATTATTATTCTATATTGATGATTTAAGAAAATATTGTTTATTAGACGATATTGATAGATTTTAAAAATTCTTTTATCATTAGAAAGATTATTGTGGGAGTCGAGCACGCTTCGGCAGGAATTGGGCCAGCTCGCACCGGGGAAGTACCACACCCCCACAGAAAACCGGCGTGAAATAGTGGCATGCCACTGTGTTTCGTACGGTGAGTGTGGGAGCCGGAGGCCCGTTTCCTTTTCCTCACCCGTCCCAGTCCATACCTTCTTTCCAGTCGTTAATCCTTTCCTTTTCCCTTAACACATAAAAGCGGGCAGCGCATTCGCAGAGGCATTACCCTTGCGAATGTTCTTGGGCGCTGTTGATCGCTTACCATCTGGCCACCCACCAGCTCAGTTGCCCGCTATGACATAAAAAATATAGGTACATCTATACCAAGTAACATAGGATTTTCGTTTCGAGCCCGGGCGCAGCCACGGCATACAGCTAGCTAATTAAAATACTTACATTATAATATTCTTAACATAAATCTGTTACCGGAATAGGAAATTTATCTTTAGAGTTTATCTTTAGATGTCGCAATTAATCCGAACGCATTTTGCAGGCATTCGGTTGGAGATATAACCAGGAGTTAAAGACTTTATTTTGGCATAATATAAGGAATCTGGTTAAATAAGAGGAAGGGAATCTGCGAGACAACCTAAATCCAGTATGACGTGGCTAATGCTGGCGACAATGAAAAACTGTAAGGTGTGTTTGAGGTGAGGACACACTGGGTTATTTATGAATATACATTTTTTATCGTATTATTATAATACATTTGATTATGGTGGTGAAAAAAATTTTTTATGCTTCTCGGAAAAAGAGTGGCTCGGTGTTTAAATTAATTAAGTCTAGATAGTTTCGATTAGTCTCTAGATTTTATTATAGTTGAGAATGCATTGCAGATTAAATAATTTCGATTGGCACTAAACTTATTCCTAGACTAAATTTTATGGTAGACTGATGTTTTTCACTAATATCCATGTTGTTAATATCCACGTTTTTAATTAAAAGTTAGTTGTTATTATTTGTAAAGCTTTTAAAATTTCTTAATATATTTATTTGATTTTGGGGACAGGGTTTTTTAATAAATAAAGGAATCGCTCCTCCGAATATAACGCGTGCGAAGCCGCGGGCAGCCGCTAATTTTAATAAACGAATTTCCATTGCACCCAAGCCTTAACCCGTCAAACCTTATTACGGCCTCACGCACGCTGAATACATTCCCAAAGTTTACATGACGTTCAATGGAGTTATATATTTATGGTATTTCGATAACTGACATTCCACATGAGCAAATAAAATACGTTTCTACATATACGCCTAATGTTGTTTGCTTCGAAAGTTCTAGAATGTTTTTTGCTATAAAAATGTATCGAAATGTTGTGGAAGGCTATATTTCCATACGTTTTAGCAGCGAATACCGTCGATTGGACTAGCTTTTACAAATTTGCGAAACGCGAAGAATCTTAATTTTTTATTTATTTCTCAAAATTAAGCGGTAAATTGCATCATTCTTTATTCAAATATAGAGAAAACAAGAAAGAGAGCAATATAGTTTCAAAAGTTTCATCAAAAATGCATCTCTTAAATGTCTTAATTAAACTATACATATCTTGGTATATTAAATTTAAAGCATAGTCTCATATAAAAAATAAAATAATCCAAGAGCCGGTCTTAAAATTAACCTTTTATAAAAGCAACATTAGTATGCTTTAGTAATATCATTACTTATTCATCTAGTCTTGTTTGACTTTCTTAATTAGACTGGCTCGGGTAACAATGGTCGTAAATATTAGTTTTTGTACATTTTACCGCTGCTTTTTATTCTATTACCTTTGATATAATTTAAGTTAAGCCACTACTTATAGCAAGTAGAAGCATCCATACTAGGAGCATCCCCACAAGGAGCAATGGTTCTTAGTTCCTATGTCACAATATTTTTTTGGAAAAAAAAATAGATTTATTATAAGTGAGAAAATTATTCAATGTCTGTCTGTGTGTCGCTTCTTCACGCTTAAACCATTGAACCGATTTGGATGAAATTTGGTAATGCGATAGTTTGAGACCTGGGAAAGGATATAGGATAGCTTTTATTCTAATAATACAATGGGAAGAGAACTATGGGGGGAAGCCCTATTTTTTGATTGAGCGATTAAGATTTAATTTTCATTAAGATTATATACTTTAGCAATTTTAGACAATTAAATCCACACATATAAACATAAATCTCATATACTCGAAGACCTTTTAAAATGCTGTTTATAGTTTAAAATAGACAATTCAGTTTATATTCAAACGCTTTCAAACTTAAGCCAGAACTAAACAAAGAACGTGATTATTTAAAACAAACTGACATTCATAAGTAATTCTTTCATAAGTTTATCTCCATCGATTCTCGCATCAGACATTAATTAAGGTTAAACGCCATAGTAATTTATATTTAAATTTAAGCTTTGCTTGTAATTTCAATGTTATTTCGTAGCATATTAAGCGATTCATAATTTAATGTCACTTTGATAAAATTGTATGAACGAAATTGTTTTGCAATGAAAATATGTGTTATTTCATTATTAAAGTATAAAGGAATTAATATTTTAACGATGGTAATTTGTTTTGGTCATGAATTACTCGAGGGCTGTGATGCACCATTTTATTCGCTCCGTGCTGTCTAAACTTCATAAGGATTCAAACCACGAAGTTATGATAATATGAAATTGTATAGAATTGTGTTTTTCTGTAATGAATAAAAATTCAAGAATTTCTTACGTTAGCTGTATAAAATTATAACAAAGGTCTGGCAGATGTTGACCGGATTGCTATACTAAAAAATGTACTAAACTCTGACATGACAATGACATCGGTCTGGCATGTATGGCCTTATGTCGACAATCTGACCTCTTGCCTTGAGGTCCCGAAGGGCGTACGGGTTCTATGATGGCGTGTCACTTTCGACTGATTTGTCGACAATGGATGGGATTAGAAAAAAGTTCTTTGTTCACATCTTTGAAGGTTTTTTGTGATTTATTAACTCCTTGTGATTCTTAGCATTGTTTATTTAGAAATTCCAAATCTTATGAATGCTTATTTATGTAAAGTGTACATACAAAGGGCTAACTATTAATTTCGGCGTTTCATCTTTTTCTTGTCAACGAAATTCAATTGTTTCATTGTTCTTTATTATAAGCTTGGCCTCACTAAGTAAAATATTTATTATAGAATAGCTTTAGAATAAATTTTACGCTTTCAATTATCAGTCGGGTCACTTCAACGATCAGTATAGTATGTATATTTATCATACCAATTAAATTTTAATTTATTCCGTATTCATATTATATTCTTCATTTAGACAACTGTTTTTCATTAATTACAATTTGCTCTTTTCCAACAACCGTAAATCTATAGTGACTAAGGAACAAGGCCCTAATCCCTCAAGTCGGTCAAAAGTCAATGCACGGTCCCTTTTCGCTCCATTAAATGATTGCCAAGTATCAAGACATCGGTCGACCCTAGAGCTTTTAGGGCTACTATTATTTTGAAAAAGTACAGACCATATAATGGTGAATACTGTTTGAGCTCGAGAACGTTTTCATATGTGGGAGTCCAGCACACGTACGAGTACGGATTGGGCCAGCTCGCACCGGGGAAGTACCACCCCCCCTACTGAAGACCGGCGTGAAATAGCATACTGCTGGGTTTCGTTCGGTGAGTGGTGGAGCCGGAGGCCCACACTTTTTATGGTATATTTGACAGAGGATCAGGTGGTAGGATCAGTTCGCCTGATGGTAAACGCTATCACCTCCAATGAACATTTGCAGAACAAATGCGTCTCTACAAATGGATTGCCGAATTTAAAGGCGAGGGATGAAGAAAGGATCGACGAGGGGAATAAAGGAAGGCTTGGGGAGGGTAAGAAAACGGATACGGGCCAATAATTTTGTTTGATGAAAGAAATAAACATTTTATATCAATATTCATTCAATAGTGAGTAAATTAAAGGAAAATTATGGATTGAGATGCGGAACGTATCTGCGGAGATGGTGATGAGTGGTTTGAAAATAAATAAACATGTTTTTATTGTTATGCATAGTTATATATGTTTTATGTGACGTAATTAAAAAATGCAATAGTCGAATCAAAAATCGCCTAATCAGTTTTTGTCTTAAATATTTAAATTACAATCTAACTTAGTTTTTTTAGTTCTTCAGATGTAGAAATTATGGTAACCATGTACTTTCAGCCCATTTGACCGAGGGTTTAAGGAAGTGCGATCTTTATTCATAACCCCCAGCACTGTTTTTATTTCTGAAAAAACTTTCGTTAAGGCCAAGGCAAGGCTAACTCTCGTGTGCCGATTTTTGGTAGTATTTGCTTGGAGAAAGCTAGTCACGGAATTATCGCCCCTAGTAATCAAGTAATAAGAAAGATGGAGTGTTTCAAATGTTTTATACATTTTAAGGAGTTGAAAAAGGTGTCTTGGTGTCCGAGTCATAGTTAGTTATAGTTAACCCCCAGCAATATGCAATTAAAACTCATCTTTGTGCGAGGATAGGTTCAATAAACTTAGCTAGTACGTGAGCGTACAATTCAGAAGATCAGGATTGCATATCTGATGGAGACAAAAAAGCAGGTCTAATTAGGCAAGACGCACCAATCGACCAAAGAAAAATAGCACTTACGAGCCATGTCACACGGTTCAGTTTTTACAACAATATATTCGAGTGTAACTTATCCAGATCTACGCATCTCACTAGACTCACCTCAGTTCACCGAACGTATTGATCATAAGCCCGGTTTTACATTTGTTGATTAGAAAATGACCCTAAGGGAGTACCCTCATTAGTTACGACCTCAGAGTGGCTCGCATGTGGGTCATACCTCTTGAGAGCCTAATGACACTCATTAAACACAAGGTTATACTTTACAAAGATTTTAAGTAGAGTATTGTTGTACCTCGAGAATTTTCATACTTTTGTTTTTAATAACAGGGTGTTTAAGGTTTCACGTTATTATAATTTAAGCGAATAGCCTATACAATATTCGTAGTAGAAGTACTCTGTACTTATATTCTTGAGTTTGATTTTACGCGAGTGTTAGAGCGAATGCATTTAGGAATTAAAGACTTTTTAACGGATTTTAAACGGGATTTATTCATTGTATTATTAACCCGACGTTTCGAACACTTTACATAGAGCGTGGTCACGGGGAGACGTGTGTGTTTGTTGCTCTTTCACGCAAAAATTACTGAACCGATTGTAAAATAAAATTTGGTACGTAGACAGCTGGACAACTGGAAAAACATATAGGCAATTTTTATCCCGATATTCCTACGGGATACGGATTTACGCGGGTGAAACCGCGGGACGCAGCTAGTAGTTTCATAAATAATAAGAGTGTTATGGAAAATCTCATCTTGACCAACTCATAGTATCGCTAAGCCAAGCTAAATGTCTTCTCATTGTTTTAATTTAATTCAGGGTAACTAATCGATAAAAAAATTCTAACAAAAGGTCGGTGACCGCCAATTTTAGCTGCGTTGTTGGTGTAAGTCAGTTTAAGAAAGTTTTGGGTTTAAAAAGGTTTCAATCGGTACTGCAGATTGATCACCCATTTGCATACAATATGCTGTATTATATGCGAAATATCCAATGTAGTACACATTTTAATCCACGCTAAAGAAAAAATAGCACAAAGTCACCAAAAAGAACTGAATATAGCTAAAGAACGAGTAATTACAAAGCGAATAACACCGCACTGCTGTGTAAATTGAACTCCCGCTGAATTTTTGACGTTAAGTTTTATCAAAACAGCGTTTAATTGAATTTCCAAGGACGTAAACTTTAAACAAGAATCAATTTGGTTTCAGCGGGAGCTCGTAAAACGGTACGGAACCCGATAAAGACAATTAATCCTTTATCCTCGAAGTTACAAATCAGGGATCCGCAGCTAATGCCGTTTGGGACCGAAACTTAGGAAGTTTGGCTAGCCGAATGTTCTAGATTTTATTGAATTTAATTCTATTTTCAAGAAAGGTACGAATTATTTATGCAAATCTAGGAACGGTTTGGCTTAAATTAAAGGAGGTGGGAATGTTGCTTAGAATTCCAGTTTACGTTGGATAAAATACATGTAGCTATTATTTTTCGAGAAGTTAAGGTTGGTTATAATTAAATTAGCCAGTATGATCTTCATTTTATATATATTCTATTAAAACTAAATTTCGAGTTTTCTGCATAATAAACTATAGAGAGAAATCTAGTTTATGATAATCCGAGAGAAATCTAGTTTATGACATCCTGTTTGCTTATTCCCTGTTTGAGGTAATGGCCGCAAAATCGTAAATATTATGAGCTAATACGAAATTACATAAAATTAATTAAAATTAATAGTAGAAGATTAGATGGTACATCCCTCGGCTTCTCCCACGTAGCCTTAGAAAACAATAGACTGTCCGGGATTTTCTCCGCATAATATAAATATAATCCTCTCTAAAAAAATGCTTGTTCCCTTTTCTTAATACTGTCTTTCCTTTCTCAAACTATCTTTGAAGCAAATTTCATCCAAATCGGTTCAGTGGTTAAGTGAAGAAGAGATAGACAGAGCTACTATCGCATTTATAATATTAGTAGGGCTGAGGTTTCAACTTATATCGGGTATCATAAAAATTTGGCGCATTTTTAAGCAACAGTGGATTTATTTTAAACTGTTTTTAATTTAAATATTTTCTATGACATGCAATTATAGAAAACTAATTCATAAGTCAAACATTTTCCTTCTAGAATATTCCTGTTTCATCGACGTTTTATATACCGCTTGTAGCGGTGATGTGACGATATGCAAATATGAAAAAAAAATATATCAATACATTGATGAAAGTTTGACTGGTTTTTAAATTGAACTCTTCTTTAAGATTGGGTACCTGTTTTTACTTTAATAACAGGCATGCAGAAGTTTTACTCCTTAATAATATTACAAGGATCACTGTCTTAGCGTCAAACAGTAGGTTAATTACTAATTCAAATATTTGTACACTTCCCCGCAAAGGCCCTTAACTCTGCTTGCAATGTCGGTTTGGTTTGGGATAAGTTCTTAGTGTTTTGGCCCTTGGGTTAAGAAAGACGTGGTTTTAGAAACAAAATCATTTCGTTTTACGCTAGAACTTGGAAATAAAATAATTTGTGTCATGAAATAATTGGGTTTTGAGAATCTATAGCGTCTTTGACATGATAAGTTTCTTTGACTTTATTATTATTTGTACAATGTATTCGCAGAGTTTCTAGCCGGCTCGTCTCCGTAGGAGCCGCTTTCCGAACCGGCGGCATATACAAAATTATGTATTTTGACGATTCAAAAGCGCTTCAGAGGAATTCTACTTGAATTTATTGTCAGTGCTGAGATATTTATGATAGCGCAGATGGAATGCAAAACAAATAATATATGGAATTAAAAACTGTACTAATATTATAAAGCTGAAGAGTTTTTTTTTGTTTGTTTGTTTGATTGATCTCAGAATTAGTGCGTTTAAACTACTGGTCCGATTTGATAAATTCTTTCAGAGTTAGATAGCCATTTATTGGGGAAGGCTATAGGCTATATATGTACCAAGGGCGAAGTCGGGGCGGACCGCTAGTAGTAAATAATATGTTCTTTAATTTTTGTGACTTAAAATCACTAAACGAAAATTGCTTAACTCATAAATAAATTAATGAAAATTAGGCTACCAGTAAGATAATTGCCATTACAACAATATTTTTGACCATTTTTTTTTACCAGAAACCTAAAATAAATCCATTGAATACTCAACATTAAAAATTTATTTCATCTAAAAACAGATAGATACTTGAGATTTTAAGCTTATAGCCAGTATCATATATATGTAATGAATTTGTTCTCTGTATTTATCTGATATAATCCTCAATAAATTTTAGATAATCAAAGATGTTTAAACGATTCATTGAAATAAATAAAGTTAATATTTTAATAGAATAGCAATTACTTGAAGCCTATTAAATATCCGGCTTTTAGCATAATTTTAACCCATTCTCTAAGAGACCCTTTAAGTGTTATGGGTTGTGGTTTAGATTCCATTCATATCTCTTCCCTAATCTATCATAATGAAGAATGAATAACTCCTTTATTAAGAGTGTTTATTACTATCCACTTTAGATAAAAATTGACCGCCTCCTTGGTACAGTGGTTAACGCGTGAGCGTAGAACCGAGAGGTCCTGGGTTCAATTCCCGGGGGGACGCACAAAAAAAAAAGTCTCAGTCTGGCAGGACACAGAAGGCTGATCACCTACTTGTCCCTAAAAGAAAATCGATCAGTGAAACAGATGTATATCATCTGCCCCATACTCCACTAGTGGGACACGGGACTTCACACACTTTAGATATAACCTTACACTCTGTAGCGTGCCTTAAGGCAAGACCATAAGCAAGCAAAACAAGACATAAAACAACTCGTGGGGACATAGGAAGAGTTACAGTACCAAAATAAGTATCTAAAATATCGCTAATCCAATTTGTCGAATCTAATAAATGTTTATCTTGAATCAATATTATTTTTGGAGTCAAAAGCTAGGCACTTTTTTATAATACATGCGTTAAGGGGTCCCCATAGCCTGGGGGATCCAGATATACACGTTAGGGACCCAGTAGCTTGGAGGACTTGCGACTAATATAGCGGTAGCTGTGTCCCTGCAATTCACACTGTTCAGTCGTTGTCCCTTAGTAGGTGATATTTTTCTGCAATGGTCATGAATAATAATTCCTTAAAAGAAACTTAATACCACACTGAGAGGGAAATGAAAATAAATTGCCGATATTTCTCAACCACGAATTGCCATCGCTTTCATAGGCATGTAAAAGACCTTTTGTCGCCCTGTTTACCGAACTCGTAAAATTTTAGCGCCATGCGAAACTAAACTTGAATCCCTTGTAATAGAGTCTAAGTCTTTGTAGAAATTTTTGTTACTGTGTTGTATCCTAGATCGTAGGCATCATAAAGTATTATTACGTTAAAGATGATAGAATATTCCAGAAATTATAGTGGATGAGACTTTGTGTCGTTTTGCGTGAATAAATAAGTTTTGGGTTCGAGTCTTGACTTAAATAAATGGGTCTTGGTAATGGCTAAGAAGTCGAGTCCAAATGTTGAATTGGTTAGTTTTAAAATTACATTATATAACCTACTAGCTGCAGCCCGCGGTTTCACCCGCGTAAGTCTGTATCCCGTATAAATATCGGGATAAAAAGTTGCCAATGTGTTATTCCAGTTGTCCAGCTATCTACGTACCAACTCTCAATGCAATCGGTTCAGTAGTTTTTGCGTGAAAGAGCAACAAACACACATACATCCTTACAAACTTTCGCATTTATCGATTACTAATGAAAGAAAAATATTTAACAATTGAATATTGTAGATGAAATATGGAACAATATTAAAACCCAGGTCTCGAAAAGGAGACAATTAAGAGAAAATGAAAAGAATTTGTTTTTCCTTTTCAATATTATAACAACCATTGAACCAAACATTATCAAGTAAAAATTGCATACATTTTAACAAATACCCATAAACGTATACTTCACAGCTTGGCAGTATTAAGTAATTTATATTTGTTCGTTAATCTGCTTGCCGCGGCTCCACTCGGATTTGATAAGTACGAGTATAGCATTTTATCGAGCTAGTTTTATGCAAGTATAATTAGTAAATGTATAATTTAGAATTTACAGACTTTTTAAAGGATTTTAAACGCGATTTGTTGCTTATTATCAACCCGACGATTCGGACACTTTACAGAGTTGCCCCTTTTAAAATATCTGTAATATCTATTTAATAAGTTGAAGTTTTTAATAAATGTTATCCTATTTCAAGATAAATCTACCAAATCAAAAATCATCCAAATCTGGACAACCGTTCTCGAGCTATCAGCGGTACAATCTTCTATAAGAAGATCCTGGCGTATGGTAAGGATATACCTTAATATCCTTATCTAGGATGAAATATTAGCTCTTAAATACCATCTACTGTAAAATTATGACGTAGCTCAACGTAATTGAGTTCAGTAACTAAGATAAACTGGATTATTCCAGTGCGCGTGGGACGAGAGCCGCGGGCATGAATTTTAATACAGCTGTTTCGTATTTTTGAAATTTTAAGTTGGTAATTTCGTTGGAACTATCGGCGAGGTGTTTTGAACGGGATTGTTTCAGTTGAATCATAGTTCTGCGACGGTTAAGCTTCGAACTGGTCTTGTTGATTGAAAAACCTATTTTAGTAGTTTATAATGAGTTGTTTAATGAATGTATGTACTGCCTTGCCGCTTTGATCGACTTGGTGGGGACACTGCCTTGTATTTATTACTAGCTGCGCCCCGCGGTTTCACCCGCGTAAGTCCGTGTCCCGTAGGAATATCGGGATAAAAAGTTGCCTTGTGAACATTTGTTATTCGCGTTTTATAAATATGCAAAATAAAATGTACATTTTTCAATATTTCTGAGAGATTTTCTTAATATTTTTTTCTGTAAGAACCTACTCCTAATAATAACAAATACAACAAAAAAAGAATTAGTGAAATCGTTCCAGCCATTCACGCGTGATGCCGTGACCAAGGAAAACGGGTTTCATTTATATATATATATAGATTAGTATTACGCATATACTGCATTTTATTACATATTGTCTGCTTAAGATATTTCAATAATCCTCCATAACAGCGATAATTCACGATATTTAACTATGATTTAAGTGACACGACATCACGTAAGCGTCATGCTGTCACGTTTCCCGCCATAATTTCCAAACGAGTAAATTATTTGACCGCAAGCTATGGAATCTGATGAAAATCGATGGAGCGGACGTGTGGAACAGAGAAAGACTTGGAGACGTCCAATTCGACAATAGCGCAAAATATATTTCCTGTAACAATCAAATTGGCAATACTCCAGCAATAAACATAACCTCTGATACTGACTGGACCGTACAGAAATACCTCTAATAGACTATAAATGTTCACATTTCTTCAAAGAATAACAAAATAACTAACAGATGCTTTATTGCTTTATAAAATGTTATTTTGTGCTATATGTAGCTGCTGTTTAATATTCTTTGAAAAGGGACATTGTTTTAGGTGATTATCCGAGGCATACCTTAATAGGATGAGTTTACGTGGGATTATGGGTGTATGTAAAAGTCGGGGATAGATCAATAAGGAATGTAGAGAACTCGCTTTCATTCCTCAGCTTCACTCGTGTTAAAAAGAAGATAGTACCAACCCAGGTTTGTACCACTTTCCGTTCCCGTGGGATCCAGGATAAAAACTATCCTATGTCCTTTCACAACTCTGAAATCCCTGAACCAAATTTTATTCAACAAGAATTATATGTCATACTTGCTGCGCCCCGCGGTTTCATCCGCGTAAGTCCGTATCCTGTAGGAATATCGGGATAAAAAGTTGCTTATAAGTTATTCCACTTGTCCAGCTTTCTACGTAACAAATTTCATTGCAATCAGTTCAGAAGTTTTTGCGTGAAAGAGCAACAAACATACACACATCCTTACAAATTTTCGCATTTATAATATTAGTAGGATTAAGAACATTCGTTGAACAAGGGAGACATCTCACATCCAGTAAGAAACATAGACATATTTAGTTTTACATTTATAATATTCGCAGGGAGACTGAAACGACACTTATGAAACCACAGAACAAAGCTTGAAACATTGTTCAAAAACTTGAAAAAGTTGGTAAGCTGGACAACTGGAATAACATATAGGCAACTTTTTATCAGGATATACCTACGGGATACAGACTTACGCGGGTGAAACCTCGGGGCGCAGCTAGTAGTAATATAAAAACAACATAAAATTTCGAGATACGATTAAATTTTAAATTCGAGACAACATTTACTCCTAGTGTGAACTTGTTTGCTTAAACGTAGGATAAGATATTAAAATAGTAGTTCCTGCAGACTTTTAACACAGCATACGTAATAATGCTTTTAGTTATTCGGACTTTTATCACTCATAGAGATAACAAATTCAGGACTGCGATCGTCAGTCTTATAAAATGACAATTTATATCTCCTGAAAACCTATTTTATTTCTGTTATTATGTATGTGAGTATACAACGGAAAATGTGATTATTTTCTTGGTACAAAACACAACCCAGTACAAAACTAGACTTTCACAATTTAATCCAACGCTTTTTGCAAGCCAGCTTACGTTTACATTCCTAAAACTAGAGAACACTATTTAAAGTGCTCAACAAATTCGCAAATAGACAGTTACAACTACGCTTGTATCTATACTAATATTATAAAACTGAAGAGTTTGTTTGTTTGAACGCACTAATCTCAGGAATTACTGGTCCGATTTGAAAAATTCTTTCAGTGTTAGATAGCCCATTTATTGAGGAAGGCTATAGGCTATATATGTACCACGAGCGAAGCCGGGGCGGACCGCTAGTTACAAATAACAATGCAAGTCTGTTCATTAAAGTTGTAAAATTGTAAGAGGTCGATATCTGTTTGACTTGTTGTTGTTATTATTCTCTATTTGATATTTCAATTGACATTATATAATTATTAAGTAGGAATATCGGGATAAAAAGTTGCCAATATGTTAATCCAGTTGTCTAGCTGTCTACGTACCAAATTTCATTGCAATCGGTTCAGAAGTTTTTGCGTGAAAGAGCAACAAACACACACATCCTTACAAACTTTCGCATTTATAATATTAGTAGGATAGGAAGTATGGATTTGATCAATATTTTACAAAATTCCAATTATGCGATACGTTTTTATTTTTAGAATACAAAAACAGAACCCCTAAATCTCATCAAAAATGTATCGTAAAATGTACGAATGAATCAACTATTTCAAGACACCGGACGGCTAGATCTATAAATACATCGAAACTTTGATCAACACACGAAAGTAATTTGTAAAGAAATACGTGATGTGACGTGTCTATAATTGGTTTCAGTTCATCTAATTCTTTGGCACATTGTTGAAAGGGTTTTATTGTGACACCTTCACATTGTCTGCGTTAAAAGCGCTTCATTTTATACGCTTCGATTTTTGAAGCGACAACTGAGCGGACGCTTCGCTTTGTAATATTCGCTCGTGTCATGTGATGTTTAGCGTGCACCGATTTTTGAATATTTCACTGGTGTTGGTACATTTCTACACCACTACAGATAACACACTAGCTTTTCACTTTTAGCTATATCACGTGCTGGTTGCAGGATATGCGTTGCATATTTGCTGGTTGTAATTTATAAGAAATTGGTTAGGAATAGTTGATTTTTGATTGTATATTGTATAAAAACACTTGTATATTGTATAAACACACTTTGAATGTGCAGATTGCAATTATTATTTTAAGCTTTATGTATATAAGATGAAGAGATAAAACGTCATGCACCTATAGTCTAATACGTTTTTTTTTTGCAATAAGAATTAAAATATTAATATATTTAATATCTCCTTGGTATAGTTGTAGGCTTTGGTTATTTTGAGTTTGGATAACGTTGTCTGTATAAGAAAAAAATCTTTATATATTTACACGATTGGGTTTCAAATTATCGCAATGCGTAAACGCAGCGCGTGTGAACCTACCCCAGTTATTGTATACCATTCGAAGCGCGGTTCCTACGATTTTATTACAGAGTTATGTGTTCCAGTTTCCTTTGTAAGTTTCCATTTGAGGGTTTGCTACAATGTCGCCTTACAACCAATTAACAAGCGTAATTCTTGTAATGCCACATTGTATTGTTACTTGCTTTATTGTTCTTTTGGGGATTGTTTTTTCATCATGTTTATAAGCTATTATATATATATAGCCCTTTGTGCGAAATGTTCCAAAGTAGATTCCTGGAAACTTATATGACATGCACAATGCACTATGATAAATACCTACTGCAATCATATTATGTTAATAAATGATTTGTCTATAGAGATATAAAATGAAGCCAAAAATCATTTAAGTTATATTTTGGATTCTTCTGTAGTTTGTATATGAGGTTACAGAGTTACATTTAAAAAGTAGTTTAACAGTTGAACACATACACACAAAATATAACACAAAAATATGATCATCATCATTATCATCATCATCAACCCATACACGCTCCCACTGCTGGGCCACATGCCTCCTATGAGGGTTCAGGCCATAATCCACCAAGCTGGCCAAGTGCGGGTTGGCAGATGTCACATGTCGTAGAACTTTTGATTCTTGGACATGCCGGTTTCCTCACGATGTTTTCCTTCACCGTTTTAAGCAGTGGTGATGTTATCCACATGTGCAGATAAATTGAAAAATCAAATTATTTCCTGCACGCTCCACCCGGTCTCGAACCCCGACTTATCGATTTCTGAAGTCCGAGGTTCTAACCACTGAGCCACCACTGCTCTTTTTTTAAAAAAATGATGCCAGGCAAAAAAAGAAAACCACCAAATCATCACTAATTCTGAATTGCTTTGAGCCACTAAGTAACTTCATCATCATTGAATTAAAATACATCCAACCAGTATCTTCGACACGATTGGCGGGAGTGCTTCTTTCATACAATTAAAGTGGAAAGAAATTCTATTTTCTACGTAGCGCCACAGATAATATAATGCTATGTAGTGCTGAGGAAATTATTACATTTTTACACGGCCCCGCTTGCAAGCTCGCGTCCTCTGTTTTCTTAGTTTTGCTGCGGGAATTCTCTAAGTTTTTATCGCTGAAACCGTTAACGACTCGCCTGGATGGAATTGAATTGTTTGTCTTATTGTGTTAGCAGGATTTGTTGGTTATGTTTGGTTACGCTAGTTAGAGATTTGTGTCTTTCATCTTGTCATCATTGTCAATAAAACAGTCTCATATTTCATATGGTTATATACGATATTTCATATATAACCATATTTTTTTCTATATGGGCCTGTAGTCTAATATGATATTTATAGTTTTTTAGAAATTAAAAACTTTTTTAACGGATTTTAAACATTTATTCATTATATTATTAACCCGACGTTTCGAACACTTTACAGCGAGCGTGGTCACGGGAAGACTCAATAATAATGTTAATAACATAATGAATAAATCGCGTTTAAAATCCGTTAAAAAGTTTTTATTTCTGAATGTATAATACTCGCGTAAAACACAACCAAATAAACAAACACAAGAAAATACTATGGTTATAGTTGTTAATCGTTATATTTATGAATATGAAGAATAAGTAAAGTAACATATTTTAATTGCCCTAAAAGAAACCTCTTGTTTGTTAAATGAAGGAATGCCTCGCATACAAATTTAAGTAAATATGTGGATAGAAAGTAATTTTACTGCAAAGTAAAGGCTTAAGATGATCTAATTTAATAGAAATACAATACAAACTCAATTCAACAAGCACTAAAAACAAGTAACCGATACACAAAAAGAAATGAAGCACAAAGCACAGCGATACGATATTTATTAAACTGCATTTTACTCAACGCGAAACACATTTACCGAAGTGGATTACAACTAAAAACTGTCGGATTTTATAACGCATTTAATAAAAGCGATACGTTTTAATATGAAAATATCTGTACGTGTGCAAAGTTGAAAATAGTCTTTTTTTCAAGCGTCGTGTATTGACACTGTTGTTTTATTTACAATTTTTATGTCCCTATCTGGTTATTTGATACGGAATTTTTTAGTTCATACACGGGTTTATGGAAGGAAGTGTTAGGGGTTTTTGCGTATTGTTGTGTTAACACAGTTCGCTTTGAATTAAATTTGATGAACATTTTTAAGCAAGTAGGTATTTTGCCCCGGGAAAGTGTAGTTTGTTTGTATGTATATTTAAATGTGGCTATCATTAATAGCAAGGGTTGTTGTAAATAGCAATATTTAGTAGTTATAGAAGCAGTTGCCTAGATCAAGCTCTGGTTGTAGCTAATACCGGGTTCTCAACGAATAATGTAGCTATGAATTTCAAATGAGTATTAACTAACTAATTTCAGTTTTGCTTGTATTTCCTATACAACTATAATTTACTTTAAATTGCGACAGACGCACTTATTATATAATAAATACAATATGTTACACTCTTATCCATTGTAGGCTACTACACTGAAGCTTTCTATACAGTGATTAAAAACTATTAATTCCTACAATTAAGGCTGAGAAATCGAGGAATATACAAATATATCTGTATGTGGTACTTGAGCACGCTTCGGTACGAATTGGGCCAGCTCGCACCGGGGAAGTACCACTCCCCCACAGAAGACCGACGTGAAATAGCATACTGCTGTGTTTCGTTTGGTGAGTGGGGGAGCCGGAGGCCCATATCCTTTCCCCTACCCTTCCCAGTCCTTTCCTTTATTCCTCTCGTCAATCCTATCCTAATCCCTACCCCATTTGACGTCGGCAATCTATTTGAAGAGGGTTAAGGTCTGCAATCGACCTTACACCTCTCCAAAATGTTCATTGGCGGTTCCCTTCCCTTATCCCATTAAAAGCGGGTAACCAGTTTGCAGAGACTACTGCAAATATTCATCGGCGGTAGTGATCACTTGCCATCTTACTGTACTATCATATGTACTAAGAACGCAGCGGTAAAAAACGTTAAATAGTAATATAAAAAATTAGTAAATAGTATATATGAAATAACATAAATTTAGCAAAGTTCCGAGTTCGCGCTTTATAACTAAATTGAGACAGTTTTATCAAATAATTAAATCCTTGATAAGGAGTCACTACGAATAGAACGAATATATGTACATTATGTAAAATTTAATTGCAATCTTAGTGATATTTATTTAAATACACACTATTTAGATTTGTTTCAAGCTTTACGTAACACACGCGAGCGTTCATAAAAAAGGAAAGCCTTTGAATTCATAATTATTCTAAAGACTTCGCGTGTAAGCTTCAAACTCTTTTAATAATTCTGTTTACTTTTAAATATACGTTGCGTGTTTCATTTGTCTATACTTAACATTGCTCGGTGATATTAAATCAACCTAATTTTAATTCAAAACTGTAAGGCATAAATTAATAAAGTTCATGGCTATAGGTCGATTGTCTTGCTTCTTATAAGAGTTCTCGATTATTTTTGGGGGCTTACACTAAACAGTCTTCAGGACACAGAAGGCTGGACTCCACACACACTATAATGCGTATGTCAAATACCCTAAAAGATGGGACTACGTGAAAGTTAAAATCCAATCACTCTAAAAAATATAAAACAATTGATACTTGTGAAAGGAGAATGTTTCAGTGTTATATTTTATTTCTAAGTAGTTCGTTTTATGCCAGCTCTGCTCTTCCTCTTTCGTTAAGTGTATTATTTTATTTTATCGACTTGAAAAAAAAAATATAAGGCATAACACAGACGTCACAAAATATTGGTAGATCATTAATCTTCTGTTCAATACAGTCGAAGATTAGTCCATTTCGTATTTGATATATCAGAGCGTTGACCTTGCACTGAAATGGAGCTAAATTAATTTGTTTTTGATATTAGTGAAACGTGAGCAATATAAAACACTAGCTGTCTGCTCCGGATTCACCCGTGGTACATATATAGCCTATATCCTCAAGAAATGGGCTATCTAACACTGAAAGAATTCAAATCGGAAGTGTAGTTCCTGACACTAGTGCGATCAAACAAACAAACTCTTCAGCTTTATAATATTAGTACAGATTTATTGCAGGAAAAATAAAAAAAACATCCATCAATTGATAGAGTTTGTATCAGCTAGAGAGTGCTATTTATTCAAAACATGTTAAAATTTTCAAATTCTTAGCTAGAATATTGATTTGGAAGATATAAGAAACATCTCGACACAAAATCGCATCCGAATCGAAGTATTCGTTTAGAAGTTGTGCCGTACACGTATAATCGGGAATACTTTACTTTTGAGTTAGAAGTTGTTAAATGTTTCTTTTCTTTTTCTTTTTTTTAGCTTCGAAAAATAAAAGGCGAATCGTAACCTCGGTAAGAATGAAACAGATGACGTCTTATCACTACTTTGCAACTTGAGAATTTGTGAAAATGGTACAGCAGTTTTTGCGTGAAAACGTTACAAACATAGAAAAAGGAGTTGCTCTTTATATTATTAGTGCAGATATATAGCAAAACAAACAAAAAAATAATGTATAACATGCCAGCACATATAAACGAATACGCTGTCTTATTGAAACCAATTTATCCAAGCAAACCTGATAACGTATTTAGCTTAATAAATTTTATGCGAAGATCATTTCAAATTACAGAAAATGGGTCAAAGATAAAAGGTTCAATTATCCACAGACACGGCGAGAGGCAAAACTAATAAAATCCTGTAGAAAATAAAAATCAGAGCTTTTCAGTGGAATAAATAAATGCACTGTGCGATTTCATTCGTTTATTGCATCTTGAATATAATAAAAGGAATATAATTCACTTTCAGTATTCATTTTAACATTCATCATACAAAATATGTACAATTTGTTTTGTATTAAATAATTCTATTTATGTATAAAATATGAAATATTTATTGTATTTTATAAGCACAATATAAGATTGAATTGTGAATTGTAAGAATGAATGAAATATTTAAGTATAATATTATATATAAATTTTTATCGTAATCTTCACCCCCTATATGTTCCCACTGCTGGGACACAGACCTCCATGAGGGTTCAGGCCATAATTCACCACGCTGGCCAAGTGCGGGTTGGCAGATGTCACATGTCAACTTTCAATTCTTGGGCATACTGGTTTTCTCACGACGTTTTCAGCGATTAAACATAATATAATTTAATTATAATAGCTGATATGAATATAGTGTTGTCATCGTAAATAATGTCAAATTTCTCTTAAATATAACGTAATAATAATTGAGCGTTTAAACAGTTTGTAGAGAAAGAATATACATTACAAAGACAACAATAAAAATTCACTTAAAATTCGTATATACAATTTTCAATACAATAAGCTTTTGAATTAATAACAAGTACTTCATAAACGGACCGGTTGTAGATATGTGTGATTAGGTGAATTACTCAGCATTGTCATTTCAGTAGTTCCCTTAGCTTGACGCTTATAAGTAACTAGCTGTGACCCGCGGTTTCACCCGCGTAAGTCTATATCCCGTAGGAATATTGGGATAAAAAGTGTTGTATGTGTTGTTCCAGTTGTCCAGCTATCTAGGTGCCAAATTTTATTGCAATCGGTTCAGCAGTTTTTGCGTGAAAGAGTGACAAACATACATCCATCATCACAAACTTTCGCATCTATAATATTAGTAGGATAGCATTTATTAGGCAAATCTCGCTACCCAATTGATCAGAAAAAATTAAATTCATACTTACGGATAAATATAGAATTATAAATACAAAATATATGATAAAAGTACCATATATATCCTTTCAACGAAAAAATGTTATATTCAATTAATGCTGTCTATTTAAACAATTATTCTTTAACTCCATGGATTATTAATGGGTTTATTAAATAATTTTGAACCGTATTAAACCAGAAATCGTTAACATTTTTATATTTTCAACGGCGTTCAATAATTATGGCAACATTGTTATGCTAATAGCAACGAAATAATGTCCAACCAGTCCCACCAGTCCCACCTCTACCACAAGAAACATTCAATCAGCGTGAAATATTCAAAAATATTTACATGTATGTAATTTATGCATTGCGCAGTACAGGGGTGTGATATTTTTATGGAGTCTGATACCATAGGCGGGGGTGGCGCGGGGCGGTCCCGGCACAACCGTCCGAGCAGCCGCACGGTGCGAACGTGCCCTAACCACCAACTAGTGATGTGTCGTGATGTGTGACGTTTGATAGTGTTGTGCTGTGTACCAGGAATACGTTCCGTATGGTGAGTAACGGTTTTTATTTTTTGTGATTTTTTTTTTGTGGAAAAAACGTTTTTTGAAAACTTGCAAAATTGTTTCAAGTTCAGGTTCATGATAGATGTGGTTATGAGTTTAATTGTGTTTTATGCGCGCGATATGTAATTTGATTTTTTATCAATTTAATTATTGTTTAATGAAGAAAAATTCTTAATTATCATTGCCCAATATTCATACTAACAATAATTTTTTTATTCTCTAATTATTCACGAATGTAAAATAAATAAATACTACTTATTCAATTATTTAAATAAAATATCGTAAGGTAAAGTGTGAGAAACAAGTAATTTCCGGTATAGTTATAAAAAATATAAATAATCATGCAACAAGATGAGAGTATTCCATGATCTCTTCTTAAAAAATTAAGCCGCAGTATTTAAGCATTGGAAACATAACATCATTATAAATCTTGTCATAATTTATTTTCATTCGTACAGTATTTTAAACATACTGTATTTTTGTATAGCTTGCATAATACCCCGCCGACTCTTAACCTACTTAACGTTTAAAATTGTATCGAAAAAGTAAAATTAACCATCAGCCCTCAATCGGCTATTCATAGCGATATTGACATAGATAATAATAAACAAAAAAAAATTCATTATTCTATAAAATCCCATAATCTATTAAGGATTGTACGGACATATTGGTATCCCATAAGGGTCCGGAATCCCATTTTACGGACACATATCCCACTAATCGTTGTTGGTGACGTGTGTCATTTACAGGTGACGCTTCTATTTATTCGATTACAATAAAAATGATGTTTTTATGTGTTTTAAGGCATACATATGAAATATATAAGCTTTTTTTTCCAACTGTATCTTACCAATGGAAGGATATCGATACCCGTAATACAGATTATATTATCCAATAAGGGACTGACGTTTTGTTTGTATGTGTTTATTGTATGGTTGAGAAATAAACTTATCTTTTTTTTTTTATGTCATAGCGGGTAACTGAGCTGGTGGTTCGCCTGATGGTAAACGATCACCACCGCCCATGAACATTCGCAGAGGCTCAGACCTCTGAGAATGCGCTGCCCGCTTTTAAGGGGTAAGGGATAAGGAAAGGATTGATGACTGGAATGAAGGAATGGACTGGGAAGGGCTAGGAGAAGGAAATAGGCCTCCGGCTCCCCCACTCACCGCACGAAACACAATAGCAAGCTATTATTTCATGCCGGTTTTCTGTGGGGGTGTTTTATTTTATATTTAGATATATTATAAATGCTAATAAAAAAGCAACGTAGTGTTATGTTATTAATAGAACAGTTAGTTCTATTTACGACTGGAGAGATAAAATGGACAGAAAGCCAAGCAGCAAATCTTTGTTTCGTAATTACATTCAATTATATAATAAAGGCAAAAAAAAAAGCAGTGGTGGCTCAGTGGTGAGAACCTCGGACTTCAAAATCGATAAGTCCGGGTTCGAGACCGGGCGAGCGTGCAGGAAATAAATTGATTTTTCAATTTATCTGCGCATGTGGATAACATCACCACTGCTTAAACGGTGAAGGAAAACATCGTGAGGAAACCGGCATGTCCAAGAATTAAAAGTTCGACGACATGTGACATCTGCCAACCCGCACTTGGCCAGCGTGGTGGATTATGGCCTGAACCCTCATAGGAGGCCTGTGTCCCAGCAGTGGGAACATATATGGGCTGATGATGATATAATAAAAGTAGCATTTTTTATGTAATGGTGGAAATTATTTACAATTTTATTTTTAAATAAATAACTCTCTCAGGTAAACTTAAACTATTTACTTTAATACAAAAAATCCATGTTGTTAAGTTATTAATCCTACTCCTACTTCCTTACTATATATTATCCTACTTCCTACTAATATTATAAAATAGTTTGTAAGGATGTGTGTGCGTTTGTTGCTCTTTCACGCAAAAACTATTCAACCGATTGCAATGATATTTGGTACGTAGACAGCTGGATAACTGGAATAACATACAGATAACTTTTATGTGTTTAATATGCGGAAAATATCATTTAAAAAGTAATCATTTTTGGGTATTAAAAAAAAATTACTTGTATTAATTTTGAATACTTCGGAAACCAATATTTTCGTATGCGTATAGTTCAATCTGCTGAATTGCTCTGAAAAGTTACAATAAAGATACGCAATAACGAACGTTTTAGGAAATAGATTTTCCTTTTCCTTCAGATTTTTATATTTCAGTATACTGTAGTTTCAGTAATTGTCGCATATATCCTCCCGCGTGCTGGAGTGTCACTTCATTGCGGCAGTTCTTCAAATGGTGTCAGTATTCATTATAAAAATGATATTGCGTAAATGAAATATAGTAACTATTCTGCTAGTTTTAGCGCCTGGCTTCGCTTGTATATCGGATGATTTACTTACATTGTTCTGTTTCATAGTTCCCATCTTCCACAACCAAACATGTGCACTGACGCTATGGATCCTTTTTAAGGTCCTGTATACGGGGATCCTATTTTTAACACTGTCCTTCTGACTATCCTATATCTGTCTGTCCTAACAGTAAGACATTTCAAATATTCAATAATCGTGTATTTCAGATGGCGCTAAACCAATAAATAATTATAAAACGAAGTTAAGCAACGGTTTGCACGGTCATAAATTGGATGGGTGACCAATTTTTTACTTAGAAATTTACTTAGCAAGCTTATTTCTACGGAACCCTTCGTGTCGCGAGTCTGTTTCACACTTGACCGATCTCTAAGTTTATGAATTGTTTTTACCTACTTTCGCGGTTTGACATAATATGAGAAGAAGGTAGGACAGTTTGTTAGGATGGGCTTCACTTTGCTTAATACAACTAAAATTATATTTTAGTTAGCTTCAGCTATCGGCTTTCGGCTCTCTAGTCACCTGGAGTACAATTCGCCATTTTTATCTAAGTAAAAATACAATTAAAACTATATTGTGTATTTTATACTTTACACTAAGCGATACAAGGTTTTAAGTATCAGTGATTAAATTATAAAGTACAGATGAAAAGTATAATCATTATATATTTTACTAACTGTGTCTAGCACATAGCCTAAAGCCTTCCTCAATAAATTGGCTATCTAACACTGAAAGGATTGTAGGTAATTTACGGTATCTATACAAGTTTGCCCCATTCCAATTCTGTTTTGAAAGAAACAATTCATTAACCAAATCTTGAATAAATCACAGATCATATTTTTATTCATTCATCTATACGATTTCATTCATTCACCTAGTAAGATAGCTCTTAAATCCACACTACTCCCATGAAGTATTTCAATTCGAACATCAATAAAAATTTATTCGATATTCGAATTTAAATTTAAACCGCGAAATAGAACATTTAATTAAAAACCGCTGGCCGAAGTTCGAAAACTCTTCTGTAATTCGATTTAAACCGGTTAGTTATAAGAGGCGAAGGTATGAAAGGTGAATGAGTTATTCGTTATGCATTCGTTCAGCGTTTAAGGATTGATTGATCGGCGTAGGATCTGAATTCTAGATTTGAATTTAATGTCTACTTTGATGTATTATGATGAATTCGCGATGATTACATATTTTTGAATTTGTTATTACTTTAAGTGGAAAAATGATTTGTAATACGGATTAGGCTTTGTAATGTTTTGATTTATGTTCAGATTGTGATTAAATATAAAATGTAATATGCATTTTCTTAATTTATTAAGTCAGTTATTTATTAACTCTAGAATGAGCAGATTAAAAAAGACTAACGATAAATGATCTAACTGGAATTTGGCAAACATGTTATATTAAACACAATGTACTATTGAAATATTTATGATTAATTACGACATTCTGTTATATTTTTTGATACAAAAAATATATAGAAACATTCTGTGTACCAAAACTTTCTAATAATTAAAGATATTAGTCAACTCATTATGGACCATTGGATTGCTGACGGGCGATGTAGCGCTTACCATCAGGCGACCCACCAATTCCTTTACCGACCATGATATACAAAAGAATCACATGTAATATCGTTTTTAAAATTAAAACAATTTCCACAAGACTGTTAAAATAATTAAACATACCGATTAACTTTCTATCTTGAATTGAAATCTGTTTAAGTACGCAGTTATTCTGTGAATACCATCTCAAGAAAAACGGTCGAGTGGAACTTAATTAAAACCGAACAAAATGTATATTTTTATTGAATCTGTTCTAAATTCTTATCTATGAAATCTGGAGTTCGAGAAGACGTGAACTTTTTATTAAAACAGAATAACAGAGACCTATATTCTTCGTTCGTCCTTTCCTTTATTCCTCTCGCCAATCCTTTCTTAATCCCTTCCCAATTTAAAGTCGGCAATCCATTTGTAGAGGCATAAGCTCTGTAATGGACCTTACGCCTCTCCAAATGTTCATGGGCGGTGGTAGCGCTTACCATCAGGCGTCCCACCAGCTCCATTGCCGACTGTGACATAAAAAAAGTAAGTTATTCATTTTTAAGTATATAATCAATTCAGGACTCATATTACAATGTCGTTAAATTAGTTTACTTTGAGTTTTTTTCTTTCATTGTTCAATGTTGAATTTTACAAAGTTGACGAGCAGTTGCTTTCATATTTCATGAAAAAAATAAAATCATGCTTACATAAATGAGGTGGACTTTTAGATAATTTGATAAGCTTTAGAGCTATTTAGCTCGTTTTGTAGTACGTATCAATATTTCTATAGACATAGTGTATCTATGGATTACTTTATTATGCTAAGTTATTTATTTATAATTTCGTTATTAATGACACTGGTGTTAAATTAAACACATTATAAACAAAATGTGATTGGCACATGAAATATCATTTAGATAATTTTGATTAATTAATCACTAAAGTTAATATCATAGTTGCATACATCTAAACATTTTTGTATATATTGTCATACTACTTGCGCCCCGCGGTTTCACCCAAGTAAGTCCGTATCCCAAATCGCACATCCTTACAAACTTTCCTATTTATAATATAATAGTACCTACATATGCAATTTTAAGTTTTATAGCGTTCAAATCAGAAACTACAAAGAACAGAAAACGGGGCGTCACATACCCAACTTGTCATGCCCATTTTTTCATTCAATATAGGTATATTATTATTATTATTTATCGATCTTCTCGTAGTAATCGATATTTATATATCTTTCTTTCTATTCTTTAATAATATCTCAAAGGTTTACATTAAGAATAAATAAATTCAATCGGTGTAACCAATACAGTTGAATATTTGAATACAACAAAACTAATCCATACGTATGTATGAACTTTAAATTGGATATATCAAATAACGGATAGCTCCATCACAATTAAATCGGTTTGGGCTGAACAATTGTTTTGGAAAAATGTTCGTTTACAATATACGTTTATCGGATGTACATTTTTTGCTAGTGTGTATTTATTTAGAAGCTTACAGGCCGCGGCTTCGCTCACATGCACTTCGCTTATATTGTGCTTTATATCGTACTAGCTGCGCCCCGTGGTTTCACCCGCGTAAGTCCGTATCCCGTAGGAATATCGCGATATATAGTTGCCTATATTCCATTTGGATATTATTCAATTTAGATATTATACAAGACTAGCGTCCGCCTATGCTTCCGTGGTACATTTTTCTCTTTATAAGAACCTTCCTTGTGCCGACCCGACCGACCGACCCGGTCTCGAGGCTTACGCTCAGCATTTTCATTCAGGATTGTTTCTATATATATATACACTTTGGCATATATATATATATATATATATATATATATATATATATATATATATATATATATATATATATATATATATATATATATGCCAAAGTGTTTTTGTCTGTCGATTTGGAACGATTTTTCTGTATGGAGAAAGAAGGCTTGAAAGTGACTTAGTTTATTGTTACCAGAAGTGAAGTTTCTATTTATATGATTATTAAATATAAATGAAGATACACAGGTCTCGCCCACTTTGAGAAAGACTAGTACCTATTGATTTGTGATGATGGCACGTCGGTGCCTCTTAATTGCGTGATTACCGATGTGAATTATGTGATAAAATAACATATTGACAGAACTAAAATGGCTGATACCGTAGTGTGTTTCGACACCAAATTTCTTTGGAGAAAAATATAATAATAATAAGGAAAATCCTACTAATATTATAAATGCGAAAGTTTGTAAGGATGTTGTTTGTTACTCTTTCACGAAAAAACTACTGAACCGATTGCAACCAAATTTGGTATGTAGATAGCTGGACAACTGGAATATAGACAATTTTTTATCCCGATATTCCTACGGAAAACGGACTTACGCCGGTGAAACCGCAGGGCACAGCTAGTGCTTTATAAAAAGTCGGTGGCGGAATTGTATGTAAATTATCTTATACCTTTAAACGAGCAATTCATATATATATATAATTGGAATCTCGGAATCGCCTCCAACGATTTTCATGAAATTTAGTATATAGGGGTTTTCGGGGGCGATAAAGAAAATGTCATATTCGTGTTTTATTCGTGTTTTTTTCCCTATTGGTGAATAATAATACTATTTTGCTTCGTAGATAGCTGGACAACTCAAATAACACATAGGCACTTTTTATACCGATATTCCTACGGGATACGGTTACGCAGCACGCTTACGCGGTTTCAACCGCGGGTCACAGCTAGTTATTATAAAAACCCAAACGATAAAGCATAATATAATATGTAATTTCTATTTTCGCCACTATCTTCAAGTTTTCCTTTCATCGGTGATCCGCCCCGACTTCGTCTGTAGTGTATATATATATGTCGATGCTGAGCTGTTTAATGGTGAAAAAATACAAACATACATACGAAAACATAAATATTTCCTCTTTGCAATAAAGATAATTATACAGATATGTTCAAACTCTTACTGATATTTTATACATAGAAGTAATTGTAAAATAAGAAATAAACTTGAATGCAATAAACTTGCTGAATTGGCCGTTGAATAATAAAAAATATTCCCGACTTTCTACTTGCGAGTAACACAGAAATTCATACAATATAAAGTTACTAGTACGTAGAGTATGTGAGTTTTTTCTATTAAAAGTTTTTAAAATAGCTTACACGCTATAGTCATGAACAACTAGATGAGTTCATAATTCCTCACAATTATTAGTTACTAGCTGCGCCCCGCGGTTTCACCCGCGTAAGTCCGTATCCCGGAAGAATATAAGGATAAAAAGTTGCCTATATGTTTTTCCAGTTGTCCAGCTGTCCACGTATCAAATTTCATTGCAACCGGTTCAGTAGTTTTTGCGTGGAAGAGCAACAAACACACACACATCCTTATAAACATGTTTCAGCAATTTTCAAATTCGTGACTTCATTATTCTTGCATTCTGTTCTGTTTATTTTTGCATTTTTACGAGGGAACGATTTCTGCGATTCATTATTATGGTGTACTCAAAACTCATGTTTGAATCTGAGATAATCCCAGAAAAACAGATTCATTCATCATCAGCCCATATATGTTCCCACTGATAGGACACAGGTCTATGAGGGTTCACACACACACACAACAGAAACAGATTATTTATGTATTATCCATGATACAAGAAATAATAAGTGCTTTAGAAATCATATCAATTATAATTGCGAAATTCTATGTATGCTAACTTTACATTTTTAGTATTTTTATAACCATAATTTTAAATCAATTTTCATGAACAAAGTTGTGACGATCTTGAGACTTTTAAATTAGATTGTGCTTTTTAAATGATATGGGGAAGGTACTGATAACATTAACACAGGTTACTCTGTAACCTATCAAAGATACAGGTCTTGAACCTTTAATTGTTTGGTACGTATTTGTACTGCTACAGTGACGTACTTAGCTATAAGGTTAGGTTAAGTGTTCGATTAATAAACAATTTGATTTGATTTGATTCTTTTCAATATTTCTTATCTACAAGGAAACAACAATAGAAGATAAACCTAAATTAATATTATGAAATAAATACAATCCAATTGTATTATATGAAACACAGTGATCCATGAAATTACACATTTTAATCATTTGCTTTCAAAGGAGATTGGAGTTCAAAGATGTTTGAGGCATTGTTTCATACAAAATTTTACCCTCAAAAGGCTTCACGAGTTTTATCTAGATTTCACTTTTGATGAATAGGTTCGGATTTGATGTTTAAAGCTCATGAATTTAGTAGGTACACAAAAACTCAGACTCAAACATTTATTGATTCGAATTAGATCTCTTCTAGAAGCAATTTTAAATCATTATAACATAGTTTTATTTATTACCTTAAGGGCAATTTAAAATATTAAGGTATTATATAATAAATAAAATTATTTGTTTTTATGTCAGCCAAAGTTTATATATTGAGTTTGATTATTATTTTGCTCAAATATAAAAAGCGTAGCTTTTTTCACGCTATTTTGTGTGTCGACCAAATATTTAAATTTTTATCAAAGTATTAAATATAATGGTCATAATTACACCAATAAAATATGAACAGTTCAATACGAAAAACATGTGTAACATTATGACAGGGTCTCTGCGTAAAATCGATTAAAAGTTGACCGTATTGTAAAATCGACGCTGAAATATCCACTATATTTCCAAGGTAGCGGAAAATAAAATCATGCATCGTCTGCTGCTCTCATATGATTTACCATTGCCGGGAACATTCGAGATCCATGCGAGTTATTTTGTAGACATTTTGTAGAATGTATAACCTGCTACCTACCCTTACTATAATGAAATAAAACTCAATATTTAAAAGAAAATGCAGTGTATATTCTAAGAGGAAACGTAAGTTTTTTCGTTATGCATAACGAGTTAAGCTAATATGTTTTTTTTTGTAGCATTACGTATATTTTAAAATACTTTTGTATACTTATTGTGGGAGTCGAGCACGCTTCGGCACGAATTGGGCCAGCTCGCACCGGGGAAATACCACACCCCCACAGAAAACCGTCGTGAAATAGTGGCATGCCACTGTGTTTCGTACGGTGAGTGGGGGAGCCGGAGGCCCGTTTCCTTTTCCTCACCCGTCCTAGTACATTCCTTCTTTCCAGTCGTTAATCCTTTCCTTTTCCCTTACCCCATAATAGCGCATTCACAGAGGTACTACCTTTGCGAATGTTTATGGGCGGTGGTGATCGCTTATCATCAGGCGAACAACCAGCTCAGCTGCCCGCTATGACATAAAAAAAAAAATACTTTTTTATTTTTTCCTGGAAAGAAGGAATGGACTGGGTATAATTACAAAAAGGAAACAAAACTGAAGCTGGGATATCTGGTGCTTATATCTAGTGTAGAGGACGAGGTGATCATTTTTCAACCTGAATATAGGCAGGGCTACCATATCCACCTAAATATCGCTCAATATTAAGACGAATAGTTTAAATTGTCTTTTAATTGTAAAAAATAATTGTCTAATTAAATACACATTACGAAATCATATTCTCAGTATCATAATACTTTGAAAGTAATTGAAAGCCATTAATAAGACCTAACTCTTAGAATCTCATCATACATACATACACACTCTCCGTAAGGATATTAACTTTATAAATTTCTCTCAAGTCAATTACGATAGCTCACTAAATTACACTACGTATATGCAGAAACCTTGATTCTGTATGTATGAAACTGATATTTAAATGGTGCTTATAGTTTAAAATGTCAAAATGATTTCATGAAGAGTATCATGCAGTTTAATATGTCAAGGGTCGCCTGGTAATAAAACTTCGTTGTATATGTCTGTACGCCCTGCTAATACTAAGCTTCACCTCATGAATTGTGATAGCCACATAAGTGAAATTTTCAGAGATGGTGGAAGTTTATAATAAATTGGATGGGTGACCATTTTTTGCTGTTGCTCTTTAAGTGATTTTAGAAACGCTTAATATTGTTCAATTTAACTCACACTTATCCGATTTTTGGACACTTGTTTCACTGATCAATTTTCTTCACGCTACAGTATATTGTAGATATAGATTTTCAACACACAGTTCACACACACAGGACCACAGTTTCCACTCACATATCTTCCGAGAACCACAAATTTCAAAACTCGTTTTTTATAAGATATGAAATAAAAAGGGGCCCTAGTGGGGTCGGAGCTTCAATTAATACGCTAATAGAGTCACAGGAACCAAGACTTTTGACGAAAAATTCATTATCAGTTTCTATCTGAATCTCATTATATCTTTCATTAGGTAAATCATTTCTTTAATTGAATTTAACGATTTGCAATTTTCTCATATTTTATGTTAAATAAAAATTCTACGGTTCAGTCTTCTATCCATAGCGATACGTATGAAGGTCTTTCAGCCCTTCGGAATATTTTAAAACAGAAAATAGGTAATTGCTTTTGCTGAAACTCGAACTCCATACATGCTTGCATAATATGTTGGCTCATGATATTAGACTTCTTGCTCTTTTTACAATAGTGATATTCGCCGCCATTAGGCGGGATATGCATTTTTATACTTGACTAGCGGTCCGCCCCGGCTTCGCCCGTGGTACATATATAGCATAAAGCCTTCCTCAATAGATCGGCTATCTAACACTGAAAGAATTTTTCAATACAGACCAGATTTTCCTGAGATTAGTGCGTTCAAACAAACAAACAAATTAACTCTTTACAGCTTTATAATATTAGTATAGATTACAATCAAGTTAAAATAACTTTCAAGCGTTGTATTTGCTTAAACGTTCTAGCGCTTTTTATACATATTTCTCACATAACTTTTTAAAGCGTTTTTAAATAAGTTTAGTTGAATAGTATAGTAATAACTGTTTCTTAGAGTTTTGCATAAATATGACATGATAGAAAACAAAACTTACAGCTTACATGTTCGAGAGCGTCTGAACGACCTATCAATTTTACAATTTACATTATAGACTTTTATTGACTCTAAATTTTAAAATACACATACAATGTGTTGCTTAGTGTAAAACTCGCGAACGGGTCAACCAAGTTGGCTTATTGTTTTTAAAATATTTGTTAAGGCGTAGATTACGTAGGGTAAATACGTAGGTTTTTAGGGAACAAACGTACCCCGGGCGAAGCTGGAACGGGCTTCTAGTAAATAAAACACATTCATATACATGAGCACATGTACAAAACTGAAAATTATATTTTTAGGAATCAACAGTCGAAAAACAAATCGAATAATACAAAATAACTAAAGAAATGTAATATCTAACCCGCAAACGTACTTCTAAATACAAAAATGGATCCAGTTTTTAACATAATTGTTAATTAAAACATAATGAAATGGAAAACCAATACGGCTGATGGATCAGAAAGAAGGTATCTCGGATATCAAATGAAATAACAAATGAATAATGAATTACTTTCCTGTAGTGGAATCAAATTGTTCTGTTTGTTACGTCGTTTAAGAAAAATCCTATGATGTCATTTAGGTTTTTTTTTTTCTTTTTTTCTAAGTTTCAAAAAAGCACTGTTCTTGTTTAAGGAGTTTTAATGTATTCGTATTATATGTATCTTGATTTCACCACAATATATTAATATTTGGAATCACTCTATCACACTGATATTATAAATGTGAAGGTTTGCTTGTTTATCCGTTAATCACGCTGAAACTACTGAACGGATTTTGGTGATACTTTATAAATGCGAAAGTTTGTAAGGATGTGTGTGTTTGTTGCTCTTTCACGCAAAAACTACTGAACCGATTGCAACGAAATTTGGTACGTAGACAGCTGGACAACTGGCATAACATATAGGCAACTTTTTATCCCGATATTTCAACGGGACACGGATTTACACGGGTGAAACCGCGGGGCGCAGCTAGTCATATATACATTGAAAAGCAATTTATTCCTTGCATACTTGAACCCTCAAAATTTTCGCTTTAAGTCCAAGGTCCTATCCACTGAGCCACCATAGCTATGTGTTTACTATATCATTTACAGCCCATTAAAATCTGTAATCAGTTTTGTGGTGATGTACTTTGTATATTATATGAAAAGGGAAATCTTCCTGAACAAATGAATGACCTTTTAACTTAAACACAAATAGGAAAATCGAGAGACATTCGTAAATAAACATACGCATCTCTCAAACAAGACAAATATTTAATTAAGCAGATGAAGACGTAAATTAATGACAGTTCTGTTAATTCTTAATTAATCAAAGGGTCTTGTCTGGTTTATGTCATATTTATTTGTGATTTTCATATAATTAAATTAGAATGCTGGAACATTGATTTGTCAAAATTTAAATTATTAACGTTATAGTAATTTCGTCACAAGGGGAGGGTAGTTCCAAGTATATGTAACCACACACCCAAGCTAAATTTAAATAATATTGTTTAAATTGTCACGGCAATATTGGTTATATATGTTAAATATAAGGGGTACATAATATAAGTATTATATATATTTAGAAATTAAATTTTTTTAACGGATTTTAAACGCGATTTATTTGGGTTTAAACGGGTTAATAACATAATGAATAAATCGCGCTTAAAATCCGTTAAAAAGTTTTTAATTTCTAAATGTATAATACTCGCGTAGAATCAAACACAAGAAAATACTATATTATATATATGTTTGTCTTAAATGAGATATTTTGGTAGAGTTTTTGTTTTGCTTGCCCTTCTGATATTTCGTTACTTATTGTCGTAGTTTAAAAGATCGAAGAATTGTTTACATGAATCTTATATATAAAATTCTCGTGTCACAATGTTAGTCTCTATACTCCTCCGAAACGGCTTGACCGATTCCTCTGAAATTTGGTAAGCATATTGGGTAGGTCTGAGAATCGGCTAACATCTATTTTTCATACCACTAAACGATAAGAGTAAGGCAGAACAGCGTTTGCCGGGTGCAGCTAGTATAAATCTAAGATCATTAAACTTAATCAATGAAATGGTGAAATTATAGATGTTTCTAGAGACATGCAGTTTAACCGCTCATATAATCTTAAAATTATTTTTTTCTTTCTTATAATATAAAATATCCATATAATCTTTACATACAAAACAATATCGTTTCATTCAATATTACTTATTACACCTTTAATATTTTATTCAATAGAATATCAAAAGATATAAAATGATTTCGAGTAAATCTCTATTGTCGATATTCTATTTTACGAATTGTTAAGTACCTATTCATCCAATTGGTTTTAACAAAACACTTTGATTTGTGAAAAATCACGTCATCCATTTTTCAATCGCGATTGTGATGTGGCGCGAACTATAAGCTTATAGCGTTTTAAATGTATATTCATTTAAATGTTATTAATTTTGTAAAAGTTTCCTTTCTAAAGAAAAGTTTTGCAGATTACGTCCTTTTTCTGATTAAGTTTATATTAAACCATTAATTCAAAATAAACTATATCTAAAGCGCTTAAGTATTACCTGGTTCTGGAACATGAATGAAATGAAGAATTAAATTTATAACATTACGCTTTCAATATACTTTCAAATTACCATATATTCTGAAGTAAAAAAAAAAAACAGTTTTGTTGAAGTGAAACCTCTTTGGAATCGTTGTGATTTCAAACCTGATGCAACGGAAAAAAGACAGGTAAGAGACACAAATACAAAAATGTGTAGAATGAAGCCGGCAAAGAATGAGACAGAAATATACATACTATTTTATTCATTCTTTTGTCGATTTACTGAAGTTTCACTTCTATCATGTGTGAATCGCACACACACCTTTTTTTTATATACTTCAAGGCATTGTAAAACATATTGTTAATCATGAAGTCTCTTTTACTTACCGTATCAATTCACGATCTTTTTTATGTTCTTCAAGACTCCTTAGTGGCCTTTGACACCTTATTGGCACCACATAGAGAGATCCCATTATTAAACCTCTCCAAAACGCTAAACGTGAACGCTTATATAAAACCATAGATTGTGGGACGTGCGTCTGATCCGCTTCACTCAATTACACCCTGGGACGTAACGAGTTTCAATTTTTTATTGAGTTTATAAATCTATGTTTATCCAGTATATCTTTGAAATCTGTTTTTATTTATAATAAAGCTGTTTGTGTTGAACGCGCTAGTTACAGGAGCTGCGCTACCGATTTAGAAGCCAATCTATATATACATTTGATCATGATATTAAAACAAATAAAATATCCACAATATGCATATGTTTTACTTCTTAATCTGTATCTCCTACTTATCATCTAGCCTAAACGAAGACAGAGTATGCTAGATTATCGCTTAAAAAATCCCACCAAAACCGGATCATCTATTTTGAAGGCATCATACCACATTTACACAGATGCACACTACATTAATAGCTGTAAATTTATTGCAATCCTCAAGCACTTATTTTGCGTCAAGACTTGAAAATAAAATACACGCTAACAATGTCTATCATAATTTAGTCTGTATAAATTTGGTATCTAACATTATTTAGTCTGTGGTATTTTGACCTCTGGCATTATTTAGTCTGTAGTATTTTGACGTTTAACGATATTTAGTCTGTGATGGTAAACTTCAATGATGCTAATGTATTGCGGATGGTATTTGGAAAGTTACAACGTACACGAAAAAGGTTTTATAACTTCGTTTGTGAATTGAATTTGGGATAATAATGCAATAAAGTTGACGAGTGCTCTCTATGAACGGGGATATGGCGTTGTATTGAATAAATTGTTGGAAAAGACAGTAATAAATATTGTTCTAGCGGGTAGTTTTTTTCGAGCTATCCAGATTTCGAGTTTAGTACTGATTCGGTGTTTTAGAGATTTCGTAATAAACAGTAGTTAGTAAATAATGTTGTATTTACAGAATAGTTATCCACAGAACGATATGGTAAAATGGTATAAAGATAATTAATACATAAATACAAGATAATCCTTTTACTATAAGTCGCAATTGCTACTATCGCAAATTATCAGCATAAAATAATATTATAAAAAACGTTTTTTTATTTCTTACGACACGGTAAGGCAAAAAAGTGACCTTCGTCTTTACAAGTCGGTTAGCTAGTTGTTAATGCACCTTGGGCTTTGCGCTGACGGAGCGTAATTTGTGTGTAGTTACAGTCAGCAACGAAATTAGAATTGTAATTTACAAAATTTGCTTAAATGTTCATACCTCTCGTCCTCAACCGAAAGTTATTAGTAAATAAAGTAAAAGAACCCCATTTAAATATTTTTATATAGGGCAGTTGAGCTGGTGCGCCACTTGACGGTACGCGTCAACACATCCCACAAACATTACTGAGGTAAATAACTTAAAAATGCGGGCTTTTTAAACTGAAATGGAAAAGATTGATGACGAGAAAGCAAGAAAGAACCAGGAGGGGTAAGGACTAGGATAATGGCGCCCGTCTCTGTCTCAATTAAATAGCCCGTGCTTTTTATGTCTCTGACTCCTTGGGCTGAAAACTATACAATTCATGACCTCAAGCATTCATAAATCAAAAGAGAACCCATCAAATAATATACAGTAATTAGGCTAAAATACTACTTGTTCTTAAGTAAACATAAAATTGATTGGCATATTTTACCCAAATGATAATTTTGTTTACGAATAAAGGAGGAAATGATATTAGGTAAATTCTGCACTTTAAAGTTAGCTCTCAATTGGTTACTGAACGAACTACGCAGATTTACGGTCTTACGATCACTTTATTTACCATTATACTATTATACATGTTATATATTTTCAGGACAATCCACCAACCACTAAATTCTTTGACTACTTTTAAGGACAATATGTGTAAAATGTGAGGATTTGATAATATTGTACTAGAAAGAGTAATACATGTAGATAATAATAAATAGTTATTGACTATTTCATACAAAAGTATAAGATAAATTGATCTTGAGTACTTTTATTAGTAATGGTTGTGATGACAGCAATAAGTGTATGAGTATAATTTCATAGCGTATGTCATGTTGGTGAACCTTAATACAAATAAAAAAATAGAGTAATATTCTATCAGAAATTGCGTGAACAATGCCTAATGAATAAAAAAATAATTTATCAATAACCCTTACTCCATCATTTTCCTAAATCATATCCTTAAATCTTTTTGTTTTGCTTAATTTAATTTTGTTGCTCTTTCCCGTATTTCTTATATCGCCTGCTTTTCTTTAAACTGAGTCGCCTGACAAATAGAGCTATTTTTCATTGATTTAAAAGGGACGAACTTATACGCAAACATAATATTACACTCCTACAAAATCTATTCTAATATCTAATTCTCTTTATTAATTTAAATAAAAAGGCAAGGCATCCTTCGTTGCTGACCGTACCGTCCTTCAGTGGCTACATTAAGCCGTTACAGCACTGTAACTGTTAAGTCGAGTGTAGGGATAGCAAATTATCATGTTAGTTTACGTAAATGAGTGAGGGTAAGCATTTTCTTTTGTCTTTATAAGTCGCTAATTCTTTATCGTGTTTATTATTTTGGATTGATAATTTTACTTCACAGTGGGTGCATTTTTTTAAACTATATAGGCAATAAATTCTCACCTGATAATTGTACAATAAATGTACTTTAACAAACTCTATGAAGATGAACTTATGAAGTCGGTTAAATTAAAAAAAAAGTAAAGATTGATTTGACCGTAAAAAAATATTTTGCTACCGTTTTTAGGCATATATAATGTGTATTGGGAATGAAAAATTCACTGAAATAAATAATGAGATTTGAAGGCGAAACTCAAGTTTTACATTTTCGTATTTACGCAAGTGGTTACAAGATCCCATGGCAACCATATGTAATCTATTTCTGATTCTTAAATTTAATTCCGATGACTGGCCACATTTCGTCTTAAGTGAAACAAATGTAGACATCCAAATATATATAATGGGAAAACTGACCCAATGACTGACAGATTGACTGACTGACTGACCGATTGAATTTTTCTATATTGGAGATTTTATGGCCCTACTTCCAGCAAGTTAAATCATTTATATCTAAATGAAAAAAAAAATTTATGAAAATAGTCATATATCTGAACAATTTTATAAACGCCTCAACAAAACAAATAATTTTTGTTAATAAATATACTACATTGTACAATAAAGTGTTTGTATTATTATTTTAATAATGTTCGCTTATAACTATGTAATATATATGAAAGAAAGAAATTTATGTTTAAAAGAAATATTTAAATAAATTTATCATTAATCCATGCGAATTGCTATGCATTCGCATAAATTACATACACTGCGAAACTGATTAAATTGTGAAAAACATGGAATCTTCAGCTGTAATAAATTACTTTAAAACTATCGAATGTACATAAAATATTTAACGTAATTCTGCCTTTCAATTGTAATCATTGTAAAATGTTTTCAATCAATTGACAATCTATAATAACAGTATTATATTATTTCTAGTAAAGAAGTAGTAAAGTTTTTATTTCTTATATTAAGATACAGCTCAAAAACTATTAGATCACATTTAACAATTCTGATATCATAAGAAAACTTATATATTTGCCGAGTATCAAGGGCTGCAGTATGTAATTTTTTATGCCAGGCAAAGCGGCTGGTCTAAAAATAAAAATGATCTGTTTAAGAATCGCTTTCATAGCAAACACAAGAAAATCCAGACGTTTAAAAATATTTAACGGCCAACCTCCTCTACACCGTCGATTTTATTCTTCCACTAAACTAAACAATACGAAACGTACGGAAATATCACAAAATGGGTCACGGTCTAACGAGTGACGGATAAAATATTGTTCCAGCGTGCTGTATGTAATAAAGCATTAACGCGTACTACAAAAGTGTGCTAAAATTTAAAACAACGATTGTGATTTTGAACGGAGTATTCTCGAATAATTGTATTCGTTTGCAGTATCGCATTCAAATTCGCGTTTTTTTAACTAGCTGCGCCCCGCGTAAGTCCGTATCCCGTAGGCATATCGGCATAAAAAGTTGCCTATATTCCAGTTGTTGAGCTACATCTATGTACCAAATTTCATTGCAATCGGTTCAGTAGTTTTTGCATGAATAACATATATATTTTTATCTCGATATTCCTACGTGATACACAACACAATTGGGTAACTTAATTAGGGGCAAATTAGGTACTGCATCTCTAAAGAAGACCAGCGTTTAAATGCTACTGTTTGGTGTGATAATCTTTAAAGTATATATGTATCCTATTCCTAGTCCATGCGTTTATCCTCCCCGTTAAATCTTTCTTTATCCTTTCCCTTTAAAAGCGGGTAACGCAACCTATGCAAATGGTTTTACCTGTGCTGTCGCTTACCACCAGATGACTCACCAGCTCGGTTGCCCACTCTGATGTTATGAAGGTTTTTATTTTTTCGTCTCGTCGTGGGATTCAAAATTATTTAAAAATATTCTATGTACCACTGCGTTTTTGTTTCATGTGGAGTATGATGTTTTAACTAATATAATAGATTGCTAGTCCTTTAGGCATGATAAAACTGAAATAGCAGAAGAAATTCGATCGTAGAATCGACGGCAAAAAAAAGCGGGTACGAGACTCGATCGAGTCATTATTTAAAGATCATACTCATTATCACAGCCCATATATGTTCCCAATGCAGTCACACAGACCTCCTATGAGGGTTTAGGCCATAATCCACCACGTTGACTAACAGCGGGTTGGTATGTATGTTGTATATATGTCACATGTTGTCGAATTTTAAATTCTCGGACATTATGGTTTCCTCAGAATTTTTTCCTTCACGTTTTGAGCAGTGGTGAAGTTATTCACATGTGCCGACAAATTAAAAATCTATTTATTTCTGCACGCTCGCTTAGCTCAAACCCCCGACTAATCGATATTTTAAGTCCGAGGTCCTAACCACTGAGCCACCACTTTCTTAATTTAAGGATCACTCAATTTTTTTACTTGTAACATTCTTGCCTATGTGTGATTTATGTAAATATGAATATTTATAAGCCACATAGGCGAGAATGAATGGTATATTTTCCTATTCCTAGAAATACACACGTCTTTAGTCTATTTCTAAGAATCGGGATGAAACTATTAATATAACGTAACAGAAATGTGAAGTTTACATTAACGTTGGTAAATTTTAGAGAAATTTAAGAGCCAATGTTATTACTGCATACAATTTTGAGAAAATGTTTAATTAGTGTGTAGAATTAGGTTATATATCGACCTAGAATTAGTTTACTTAACTAAGTCAAGCGCTGGAAAATCAAATTCTATTTAACCAGCATATTGGTATGATTAAAGCAATTACGGAAATAATGCTTTTAAAGATCAAATTAAAAGTGGTATGAAAGATTTTTTCACAATCATTGACTGACTGCGAATAGCATCTTTTTGGGCACGTGTATGCTCCAACAAAATTATAGCTATGCTGTTTGAGTCCTTGGACAGTCCGATTCTTAAATATTGGTTATGTGAGCATGTCAACAAAAACCGTAAATGGTAAAAATCAATGTTATATTAATTAAAATTGTAACGCGTCTCATATATTTATTCTACCTAACTATATTAATATGGATATTGAGTGTCTGAAATAATCTATTATTATTATTATATGTATCTCTCCATAATACTTGAGTACCTCCAGAAAGAAAGCACCCGGTCTTTTGGAAGGCGTACGTGGGGACACAGATCCAACACGCAGAGGCCTTTTAGAGAATTTAATGTGTTGTGGGACACCAGCTGCAGCCTGCCCATGACTGTACTATAGAGATGTAGCCCTGGGCAATCCACCGCGGCCGATGTAGGACTATTGCAAAATAATGGAACGGAACAAAACTAGGCTATGGAAAGGGGGTGTTCGATGGATTGGTAGTTTGGGTCTATGGAAAACTATGGGCGTCTTCCTTTTCAACTTCGAAAAATTTAAAAATAGTGGAAGACGATGACTTGCCAGTTCGGTCGATGGGTTCCCAAAAGTTACCTGAAATAGCAATAAGGGGGCAACACCAGCTAACCGGCTAGGGGTGTAGAGAGGTGCGGCACCGCTTTCACGATCGCGGGCCCGCAGGCCCGGGTTAGGTTTCCACATTATTCCACCATTAGACTCTTTCACTCCCGAGCAAGCCAAAGGTGGGGGATCCTGAACCTCGTACTTGTTCACTCCAAACTGCCACCGAGATAGTCCGGAGGTGTGGACAGGGCCCTCCTCCGGGAGAACTAAGGACCGCGGGGGCGTTACTCCCCGTCCCCTCGCCACAAGGTGCCCTGCGGGCTTAGTTTTATTATTATTAACATTCGTTTCCGATATTGCTTAATTAAGTTTAGTTTAATACATATTGTTTAATCACAAAATAATATATAAAATTCACAATATCTTATATATAAAATTCTCACATGTCACAATGTTAGTCTCTATACTCCTCCGAAACGGCTTGACCGATTCCTCTGAAATTTGGTAAGCATATTGGGTAAGTCTGAGAATCGGCCAACATCTATTTTTTATCCCGATATCCCTACGGGATACGGACTTACGCGGGTGAAACCGCGGGGCGCAGCTAGTAATATATAAATTTCTCGTGTCACAGTTTTCGTTGTCATACTCCTCCGAAACGGCTTGACCGATTTTGATGAAATTTTTTGTGCATATCGGGTAGGTCTGAGAATCGGCCACATCTATTTTTCATACACCTAAATGATAGGAGCAAGGCAGAACAACGTTTGCCGGGTGCAGCTAGTATTTCTATAGAATCGACACTAAACTTCAAAGTAATAAAACAAAAGAATCATTGTACTATTCACATTTTCGAATTAATATGATAAATAAGTAAATCAGATTAGATTTTATGAAAGAGATGATAAAAATAAAATTATCAAATACCAATCGCCAATCTAAACATCAGCACTCACTGTATTACATACAAAATAATTTATTAGAGAAAGCATCATATTTTTTCCCAGATAACATAAAAACCCGTTATTACTATCAGGTTATCTATATAATACTAGCTTTTCGCCCGCGGCTTTGCCGCAATCGCAGGAAAGATAGACCCGGGATTTATCTCGCATGTTCAAAAAAAACTTTTCTATGTCCGTCTCCTTGTTCTAAGCTACCTCTGCACAAATTTTTAGCCAAATCGGTTAATCCGTTCTTGAGTTATAAATAGCGAAATAACACCACTTTCTTTTATATATATAGGAATCTATACCTAATAAATGTAATGGTGATAATAATCCAATGATTTATTCAGTACCATAAATTTCATTAAGCTGTTTAACTAATTAAATTAAATTTATGATGCAGGGTTCTCCTAATGTAGAATTAATTACAAAGGTAGAACTACTACCGTATTATAACTATAACTATATAGTATAAAACATAGTCGCTTTCCGCCGTCTGTTTGTTTGTATGCTTAGATCTTTAAAATTAGGCAACAGATTTTGATGGGGTTTTTAAAAGGTTGAAAAACACGCTTTAATTATAATCGACTTAATGTCTCACTTGCAGGAAGAATAATATTAATTTTAAAACTCGCGTTATTATCCGCGGTTTCTTTGTATTTGTTTTCCTTTTTATTTGTATTGAAAAGTAAAATGTATTTGGTACATTGTGTAGTTACCGAAATATCTTATAATCAAATTTAATATGACGAAAATTTTATTGCTCAAATACGAAATCTATACAAATAATTTTCTTGTTGGCTCCTTCTACCCATATCATGAATTAGACGCCACATCTTCCCAAAGTAGAAGCTTCTTTGAAATAAAAATTCTTCACTTTCTATTATGCTTATTATTAATTTGAATCTTTGAATATTATTATCTACTAGCTGCGCCCTATAATTAACGTGTATTATTCAATTACTGTCGCATGTCGCAGCAGCAAGTAAGAACCACTTCTAGGCGCAATATTAAAATAATATATAACCTGACATCCGACATAACATAAAGCCCATTTTAGCAATAGATCTGTTTCCACTTAAGATCTCCCGGCGCTTTGATCAAATTCTTCATAAGTATGATTTAGGCAAAGTTGATTTCTCTTGAGAAAATATCTTTAGACAAGCGACTGACAATATTTAAATTATTCTAACGTAAAATATATTTTTACAATGTATTTCGCATAATCATACCTACATAGCTTTTTTATGGGCTTGTAGGTTTTTGTTCTTACCTAGATAATAACATAAGATAATTATGAAATTATGTTTTAAAATATGTTGATTTATAACAGAACTTTTATATTTGAAATAATTAAAGAATATTGTATTTATTTGTAATGTGTATAAGTTACGTTAGGTTTTATACCATATCAATTTAGTCTATCCTTTACAATTTAAATATCTATTATACGTTGAGTTAAATTGGCATAATCTTTACATGAGCAACATTTAATTTTTAGTTTTATAGCATTAGCATAGAGTAGAAGAAATTCAATTGCTCAGGTGGGATAACGGGTGGCCGAGAGGCAAGGCGATGCACAGATGGCAATAAGGCGCGGGTTCGAATCCCGCCCCGTGACCAAATTTTTTCTATTTTTTCCAAATTTCTCAAGAGCAACAATTACTTTGTGCAAAAAACGTCACTAACGTCCCTGGGAGCAATCCAAAATCTAAAATGGTCGATAACGCTCGGAGTAATCGCGTAACAAAGCAAAAAAATGCAGTCGAATTGAGTACCTCCTCTCTTTTGGAACGTCGGTTGAAAAGACAAAAGGACATACGGAATCAATACGGTATCTTACCATACTAATACAACAAAGTTGATTGCTTATATTATTCAAGTGGAAGGTTTGATGGAAAAATCCAATAAATATCAACCAAAATCCAATGAAATCCCGCCATAACAGTATTTTATATAGCTCTCGTACAGAACTACATTCTTGATGCGACTCCCACTAAGCAATAAATAAGTGTCCCAGTTATTTTTTTCATAACAATGGAATGTAACTCGCTTTCATTATATGAAACATTTAATATAACGTTACGAAACAATGTTATAGGAATTTCAAAAACATGTGCAGTGTAACATTCAAGAATTTGACCATGTTATATTGATTTCTAATGCAATGTACATAAAGTTTGATATTGGTTAGCTATTGTAATTGTTGTCCGTTATATATTGCAGGGAATGTTTACTTCGAGCCTGCCCAGGGATTCAATATTTTGAGATAAATTTGCATGTTACTGCATAAATGAATCAATAAATTTTCATTCAAACCTAGCGGATTGTCAGCAACTACGAGTATGCGAGTACTAAGAACGTCCTAAGAAGTTTTGAATTAATTAATTTTTTTTTATATCATAGCGGGCAACTGAGCTGGTGCTTCGCCTGATGGTAAACGATCACCACCGCCCATGAACATTCGCAGAGGCTCAAACCTCTGAGAATGCGCTGCCCGGTTTTAAGGGATAAGGGATGAGGGAAGGATTGATGACTGGAAAGAAGGAATGGACTAGGAAGGGCTAAGGGAAGGAAATAGGCTGTAGTAATAATAAATTTGCCAATTCCACGTAGTTTTTGCATACGTGAGCAAACCTAGAGAAACAATTTAGTCCTTTTATATTGTATCCGTAGTAAAAATAAATTCGTGACATTTGTACTGACCGTGCATCGTACAGACGTCTGTTACAATATAAATATCAATTCATACATCTATAAATGCCAATAGACGAAATTTACAAAAAACATTATATGCAATATAATTTTAAATAATCAGAGCGTATATTGAATTTCCTACTCATTTGACCCACACAAACGCGCGAACAAAAGCTCATATATTTACAGTCATATGTGTGTGTAAATGTGTTACATAAAACATTGTAAATAATAAAGGGAATACAATTTCTTTTATTTCATAACAGGCTATGAAACATGGTTATTACACGTCTAGACATCTAGGTGGGTTAGTTATAGCGCTTTCGGGACTGGATATATTGGATTACGGGGGGCGCCGGTTTAATTATTCTGAATTCATGTGACATGTATTTCACTGGTTCTAAGGTGACATGTTTAGCACTGATTTAGATCGTTAACAACCAGTTAGGTTAATGTATTATGAATTGGAATAGGGTTATAAAAATGGCGTGATATCATTTATGTATTATGGCGATGTATATTTAAATAAATGTTTTGAACAATGTTATAGCATATGGATCTTGCATATAGGTATATGTGTTATTTCAGTTGTCCAGCTATCTACGTACCTACCCTATTTCATTGCAATCGGTTCAGTAGTTTTTGCGTGAAAGAGCTACAAACACGCATACATCCTTACAAACTTTCGCATTTATAATATTAGTAGGACTACATTAGCATTATTCGTTTCATCTCCGTTGATAGACAGTAGAAAAAAAGCGTTTGATCTTTAAACATTCAGCTAAACCACGGCATTTCATTCATCTTTCAGGAGTATTTTAACATTGTAATATTTACGTATTTACATTGTACCACATTGTACTATAAATACGTTTTGTTCGCTATCCACTAACGGGGTCATCGCCCGGAATAGCCGCTAGATGGCGCGCTGCCAAAAACACTACTCTGCGCATTACAAGTTGCGCAATGCAATTACGCGATGCGGAAATAAAATGTTCTCCGAGTGATGCTATGTTTGATAGCAGATGTATTATTTGTATGAATAACGTGTGTGTGTGTGTGCGATTGTGTGTGCGAATATATGTATGAATATGCATATGTGTGTTAGTGATGAGGGGGGAGGGTAGAAAAGCTATCTTATGTTTGTGGGATCCCGCGGACACCGTCATAATTGAGTTGTAGGATCATTCGTCCCAATTGAATTATAGGTACTACAAGGTGCTCATCCCACTAACGGGGCAGACGGTCATAATGTTTAATGATACATCACTGTTAAATTCGTCTGGACAAAATGACCAATTGTGGCACCAGGCTTCACGTTTATTCGTTTTACATAGTTTTCGGAACACAGTTAAATATTATTTATTTATTTTTTCTTAGTTTTATAACGTCGATACAATATTGTAATCATTTATATATATTTCGTATTCGTTGTGATGGTTCTTGATCATCTCAATAGATGGCGTAGGTGCCCCTGAGGCACATAAAACCGAAAGAGTAGAAGAAAATCGATTGCTGGGGCGGGATCACGGTTGGCCGAAAGATTACCCATTGCAAAAAAACGCGGGTTTGAATCTCGACTCGTGATCATTTTTTTTCGATTTTTCAACAATTCTCCTAAATATTTGCTCGATATTCGAGGAAGGCGGAAAAGTTTTATAGAAAATCTGCAGAAACTCCTCTTGGATATAATAAGCATGTCAATCTATCAAGCTGCTCCATAAATTCTCGGAAGCGGTTTAAAAGTACGACCTTTTATTCTTGAAATATGATAATGTATAAAGATAACATTTGTATATTACATTGTCTTTGTTTGGTTTCTTAATAAATTAGATGTACATGGTATTAGGGATATATTTTGTTTTCAGATTACAGATTTATTTTAACGTTTTATTTTAAAGATAAGGTTTTTATATTATTTTAATGTCTATTTATTTAAAAAGTAATTAATATACAGAACTTAATAAACTTTTTGTTTAGTTAATGTGTAGATAAGATACATCACTGCAAAGTATTATTAAAACCTTCTTAGCCGTTTTTCGGTAAAATGATACAAATACACATTCATCCTCACAGAAAAGATAAAGTAAAGTTTTGGTACCAATTGGAGCTATCGCAAAATCACACTATATAATATTAAAAAAAATCCTACTGCCAATATTCTACTTTTAATGTTATGGTCTTTTAAAAAGATCATTTATACAAATTCTTAAGAATTTATCACAAAATCGTTATAGGCGGATGTCTACTATCAACTTTCTTAATTTCGAGTTTGTAGCATGATACATGCCAAACTATTATGAAATTTGCGAGAGCGCTTAGACGCCCTTAATCAAGCACTATTACGAAATCCGTTTAACAGATTTCCGTTTTCCTAACTTCATAGTTGGGTCACACCAACTTCCCACCTAATTTCACCTTCATACATTAAGCGGTTTTGGAGTAACCGAGGCTTTACACGGCTACGTAAAAAAACAAAATGTTCTTAAAAGATCATAACCTTATATAGGTACATGTTACATCACAACACTAAAATAACCTAACATAATACCTAAGTTACAAGGGATCTGTCCTATACAAACATTTCATACCTCGCAACGTACATTATAATAAGGATTATACTCATAGTTTTAAACCTTTGTTATCACGCCAAAGTTCTATGATAAACATGTTATTAAAATTAACACGTGTAACGTGAAATTATTTAAATTAAGGGTCAAATTATAAATTTTATCCTATATATTATATACATAATATGTATATTATAAGTTTCTATCTTAATAATCTCCTTTTTACTAAGCAAATAGGTTTAGGTTAACATTTAAAACATACATGAAAATCTAAGGACCCGCGTAGACGACAGTCTTCAAGATTGAATACGAAATTTAATGATTAAAGACTATAGATAAGATATATGCTCCAAAAATTAATTAGTATCAAATCCATGGAATGGAAACTAATTTTACAAACAGTGTTATGAGCTAAATTATACTAATAATTTTTATCAGGTCTAGACATAACAAGACACATTCTACGTAACGAAAGGTTCGAAGTTAAAAGCGTCAAGTCAACACAACGATCCTAAGAAATGTGCGGATACATTGTATAGACACAATCAGGTAAAAAATAAACTTCTGTAAATCGTGTTATTTAAACTCAAATATGTATTTATTCAATTAGAATTCTACTGGAGACACACTTGAATCTTTTACCACCGGTTCGGAAAGCAGTTTCTACGGAGAAGACCATGAAACGGGACGAAATTGTGTGGAATCATGTCATCCAATAATATAATAAATGCGACAGTTTGTAAGGATGGATGTATGTGTATGTGTATGTATGTCTGTTACTCTTTCACGCAAAAACTACTGAACCGATTGCAATGAAATTTGGTACGTAGATAGCTGGACAACTGGAATAAAACATAGTTTTATTCCGACTATACATATACAGACTTACGCAGGTGAAACCTCGCAGCGCAGCTAGTTTTACATAATAACAATTACAACAATTTTGACAATGTACATTTATCTAGGCTTAAAAAGATATAAATCAGCTAATATCTTCACAAAATATGTATTAGCATAATAAGGAAAATTTTCCACCAGGGTATATATACCCTTATAATGTTATAACGCATACAAAAAAAACGTTTTCGTGCGATGAAAACATAATCCCAATAGGCATTGATCAAGCTATATTGAGATTTAGTAGCAACTTGGGGATCATTACTATATTTCTTAAAATCATTTATTTACGAATGATTCCCGACGGATATTGGAGGTAAAACCCTATAAAACGACACTTGAGATACATAAAAACAAACTCAATATATCTTCTGAAACATAACAATAACTCAAACAACCGTAAAACTAAAACTAGTCTGAATACCCTCGAAATCAGACCAACTTTTAAAACATTACCATCAAAAGTAATTAAATGAACTAAGACATATTTAAAAGATACTGCACTTGTTTCGTTTTTCATTTTAAACAAAATATTTGCTGGATGCAAGAAACTTACAACATTAACCTGGGAACAGGGCTTATTTAGAACAAGTGAGAATATTATACCGCGAGTGTTATTCAAGAAAGTGTAAAATTTGCATTCTGAAGTTGGACAGAAGTCGAGGGGAAATACTGCGAGATATATACTTGTGTGACCTATTTCGGTATCTGGACTCATTGAATTATAATTCAGTTTTTATAATTAAAATAAAAGTATTTAGAAAATAAAAACTTTTCAACGCATTTTAAACGCGATTTATTCATTATATTATTAACCCGACGTTTTAAACACTTTACAGCGAGCGTGGTCACGGGAGACAGTCTCCCCGCCTAAATGTACTAGTATTAAAGATACTACTCGCGTAAAATTAAACACAAGAAAATACTACAATAAAAGTATTTCACGTGCATTTTATGTATTGTTAATCCAGGGTAATTTTCTTAAGTTTTCTTCTTCAACTCTTAGGTTCTTGATGACCCTATCAAAGCGTATGTTAATGCGTAGATTATTTTTTTATATCATAGCGGGAAATCGAGCTGGCGGGTCGCTTGATTTAAGCCATTAATAATGATGTTTAAAGGAAATCAAATGACTGTATATAATTAAAATTATATATCCATCTGTTTATACCTGGCAACTCCAACGTTCAGGCAGACAGTGAGCCCGCAATATTTTCTAGTATTTCTTTTCTAGTCATTATATCATTACTGTTAATTGTAAATAAAATAAAAATTAGTAATTTACACTTGAAAAATTAATACAAAAAAATTAATAACAGGTATTAGACAGCCAATTCTTTTCACACAACCTATCACTTATCCTCAGTATACTCCCTAAAGTTTGTTAAAAACTAATTGAAAGAAGAAATCGAGTCGCGGGCGGAAGCTAGTAAATAATAAAGCCAGCAGTCAAGAGACGGCACACGTCACCTATATTTCGAACTTCTTGGTTCTTGAACAATTAACTTAGTCCCTTCACCCATAATAGCACTTAATGTAGATACAATAATATGGAAAATAAATTTGAGTATAATCCAATAACAACATCCACGAACCCTCCATCCAACCCACAACGCCACCAACCTTGTTTTTGATAATAAATTCTAATTGTTCTGGTCATTGATATCCAGTTAAATGCAATTAGGTCCAATACCCACTATCGTGAGCATAACCAGACCGGCCGGACAAGATAGATAACCTCGCAAAACCATTAATCCCTCTAATCTTGACAGAAAACCTCCTGGGAGGGCGACGCATTTATCAAAACAAGAGGCTCGGAGTGCATTTGTTAGCTAGTATCTAGCGTGTGATAATTAAAGATGTTATTAATGTTCGGTTTGTGTTCTGCTGGTATTTTGGTAACAAAGGATGGTGGAAAAAATAGATGTAATGAAAGGCACCTTTTGTGTTTTTACTACACTGTGTTCTGATCTTGAAGTTCTATTAAATTTTTCATGTCATTTTAGCCACAATGGCTTGTTAATTAATATGAAATAGAATAAGGATACTGTTTAAAAATGTGATTTAGAAAATACAAAACTTTGTATTATTTAACTTTGTCGGATACAACTCGTGGTTCATTATTCTGATTGGTGAATTGTTATTACTTTTATTTAGTCAACTTCAGGCACCAGTCTCTCATAACGATATTCAATACCGTTTTTTATGTATTTTTAAGTTTTTATAATATTCCAATGTTGTGAACACTGAATAAACATTTTTATTTTAAACATTATTAGTATTTTTTATTACTTGAGATACAGGAACCACTTTTCTTATTTTCATATTTTCACTGAGCTGGTGATTCGCCTAATAAGTAAGTGATCATCACCGCCTATGAACATTTGCAGAGGTTGAGCTGCTGAAAACATGTTGCCCGCTTTACAGATGTAAAGGACAAGAAAAGATTTCACGACGAGAATCAAGGAAGTGGAAAGGGTTCTTGTGTAGCGATATGTTACCTTCCTTGATGCGAGCTGCCCGTATGCTACCGAAGCGTGGTCGACTACCACACTCAAAAATAACTCTCCTCCACCTTCTGTTGCCTTCAAACTTGACAAAAACGTCGAGCTATCTAATCATATAACGTTTCGCCACACTTGGCAATAAAACGTGGAGCATTCGTGGATTGTTCTTTGATAATTAGATGAAGTTTATTCAATGATCCACCAAACTACCCTCACTTTGTTAATAAGTCTTTGTGACCAGATTCGGCTGTATCCTGCTGCCTACATAAATCTGCCCGAAATGTAAAATATCATAACTTTCCTATTACTTATACATTTATGCTCAACCAGGCTTTGATTTCTATCAATGAGGTATCAATCAAAATCTTATCACGCTACTTAAAAAAATAAAAATATTTATATGTGTCTTTGTAATAAGAGGCGACTTATAATAAATCTCTATGTCTTTAAATAATTATTATTTTCTTAAATATTCTCATCTCATTATACATGAAAATATTTACGATACGATTGTCTTGTTTACTTTGTCGAATAATTACGTTATCCTACTAATATTATAAATGCCAAAAATTGTAATGATGTGTGTGTGTGTTTGTTACTCTTTCAAAAACTGCTGAAGCGATTGCAATGAAATGTAGAGAGCTGAAAAATGGAATAACATATAGGCAACTTTTTATCCCGACATTCCTACGGGATACGAACTTCGCTGGTGAAACTGCGGGGCGCAGCTAGTGTTACGATAAATTTAGGAAACTTTTCTTTTTAATTCCTATTCCTATTCCTTTTATTTTTAATTCCTAATAAACATAGTTATTTAGATTTTTTAATAACCTGTCAACTGAAATAACTTATGGTTTATATTCATGTTTAAAGCGATATGAGAATAAATAAATTAAGCTATAAAGAAATGAATTACCTATTCGTTTTTTGGTTATATCTCCAAAGAGATTAAAATTCAAAGTTATTAGTTAATGATTAGGGTTTACAATTATTTATGCTGGTACAAATATATATGTATAATATTCACTCTAAGCCACTCTCTCACACACTCTAACACTCTAAGCGTTTTTGTATGACCACAACAATTAAGCTATATTTCGTTGTTACAGGCATCCCACCGATGTAAACACAAAGTCGAAATGAGATGAGTATGCGCGTGTCGTGGGCCAGGTGGTGTTGGATAGTTATCTTCACCACGTGCACTGCGAGGACAGCCAGCGACTGGCTCGACTGCGCCCACGTCTCCACCTGTCGCTGCAAGTGGTCCTCGGGCAAGAAAACCGCCACGTGTGCCTCTGGTGACCTTCGCCGACCGCCCACACTCTCGTCCGACATCCAAGTCCTCGATCTACACGACAACCCCCTCAGAAACTTACCACAGGAAGTTTTCTCAAACATCGGCCTACTGAACTTACAACGGCTCAATTTGAGAGCAACTAAACTTCGCTCTATACACGCTGACGCTTTTTTGGAACTACGAATTCTAGTCGAAGTCGATTTGGCCGACAACGATCTCGCGTTACTTCCCAGAGATATATTTAGAGGGAACGAAAGGTTACGGTTGGTAGTGCTGAGCAATAACCCTTTGACTACGTTGGTAGCGGATCAATTTCCAACGTTGCCGCATTTACGAATGCTATTATTGGACGGCTGCCGATTGAGAACAATACACACAAATGCATTACGGAATTTGAAGTCTTTAGAAACTATAGATTTACGTAGGAATCAGTTGACATTCCTGCGTCTAATTACATTTTCGTTACCCGCTTTGAAAACCATGTCCCTATCGGGAAACCCGTGGAGATGTGATTGTAGATTACGCGAATTTAAAGATTGGTTTTTAGAAAGTAAATTAGGCACTGAAGAATTAGTTTGCGTGGAACCTTCCACACAGTCAGGGAACAAATGGCGCAATGTGCCTAGTGAAGTAATGACATGCCCGCCTGAAGTTAAATCGAGTACTTTAGTTGTAAGGGCAGAGGTGGGTGTAGCTGCAACATTTGGTTGTTGGGTACACGGTATACCGAAGCCGAAAGTAACATGGTTGTTTGATGGAGTAGATTTACATAATAGCAGTGTTGATTGTGACATGGAGGAAATTGATACGATTGTAGAGGATGATAATATTGAGGAGAGAGTACCTGGAAGTGTTAGATGGGTAAATATTACCCTTTACAACGTCACTTCTAGTGCCGCTGGTGAGTGGACGTGTTTAGCTAAAAGTGTAGCAGGAGAAGCTCGTGCTGTTATTAGTTTGGTGTTACCAAGACTGCAAACAGCGACTGCGCGAACGGCACCTGGAATTCCTCAATTACTGGGCGTAGTGTTTGGCGCTTTAGGCGCATTAGCTGCCCTAGGTTTTATAGCAGCAGTTGCGTGTTGGCATTTACGAAAACGAACTGTACCACCGAGTCGAAGCTTCATGGACCAAGAGAAACGTTTAATAGATGCGTCTGTAGTTGTTAGTTGTGATAGATCGATTGCTGACATGGCCTCACCGTGTGATTTCGAACTAACGGAACGCTTATCTGATGAACCCCCTAGAAGTTGTGCGTTCGAACCTGTACATATTACCATAGAAGGTACTCCAGGGGCGTTTCCGCCTCCCCCAGCAGAGTTCGCAGTACCTGTCCCTTATGGAAATATATTTATTTCAGTGCAAGTAGCTGGTAGAGGAGAGCATGGAAAGTATCCCGATTTAATAGGTGGTGGAGCAACCTTGCCTCGGCGAACAAGGACTTGTTGTGGTGCACCAGCATATGACAATATGGGTCCTAGAGTGACAGCCACGGGAAGCTCAACCTGGTCGCTTCCTGGAGCGAGTGGAGAAAATGAACCATCAGAAACCCCCGTGCTCACCTTACCGCCACCGCCACCTGAGTTTGTCTCCCTTTAGCCTAGGCCCCTGGTACTAGATCCCTCTAACCTGAGGTGACCTGGTACCCAACATTTTACGAGTCAATTAGACTAATTCCCAATTTTATTGTATTAAGATAATTTTGATGGATAATTAAAATTGTAAATAATGTGTGCGCGATGTGAGACATCCTGTGAGATTTAAATAATAAGGTTGTTATCGATATTGTATGATAATTGAATCTGTAAGCAAACTTGTTATTCGTACGTTGGGATGTTGACTTGAGAAAGCATTAGTCTCGATCCATTTGTTTACTAGTTGTTCCTTTCGTCTTCGCATGTTGTCTTCCCAACTTTTGTAAATATTGTTTATTCGTGTTATACACTTTTCCCAAATATAAGACTGAACCCTTTGTCTTATTTTCGTCTCTCTTTGTAACTTATGTATAAAGCTATAATTCACTTAGGCAAATAGCTTTTAATTTTATTTGAAAGCATATAATGTAAAATAAACCGATCACATTATAATGCAGTTTTGCTGTTTTATTTTTACCTAAATTCTGAAACTGACATCGTTCCAATAAACTACATTATACGAAATTCCATTATTTATTGACATATAGTAAACAAAATAATGATAATATTGAACGTGTAATAATTATTTTAAACCACCAGAGTTAGATCTAAAGACCTTCAAAACAAATCTTGGCAATTTGAAAGGGAATCGGCGAAATTAATTTCGGCCAGCCAAACAAAGTCGACATTTTTTGTCGGTAAATTTTGTTTCGCCATAAAATTAATTCTTACGCTCAATTTAACTGCCAAAACAATTTGTTGCGAGCGCAATAATGCCTTTGACCTAGTTTGGTAAACATAATTTTGAAGATTTCATCTTAGTTCCTTATATTATTGGGATATTGCCCTGCGTTGCGACGTAAGGAACGATTTTATCAGTTTATGTAGATTGAACACATTGACCCTGCTTTCATTTCTTCGTCCCTATACCTTTGTTTTGACAGAAATAAAAAACAAGTAGCTTTCCGCCCGCGGATTCTCCCGCGTAGTCAAAGGGAAACTCGTGTAGAGTAGATTAAACTTATCCTATGTCTTTTTTCAAGTCTCAAACTATCTTTGTACCATTTCATCAAAATCAATACAGTAGTTTAGGTGAGAAGAAGAGATTAGATATAGTTATTTTGGCATATTAGAAAAGTTACAATTATGAAAAGTATTTCGATTTTATTTACATTTTATTGTGCTGAAGTATAATATTACAGATCCTTGTTATAAAAAAAGTAAATAAACTAATACTAATCATATCTAGTCCTACTTAGAGGTGAAATAAGTGTAAAAATCTAATTAATACAGATATATGTTTTTCTTATAAACAAGATAAAAGTGGCATACAAACATATTCATTGAAAACATTGACATTTATTTTTTTATTTATATATAATATCTCGAACATTTGACAAATTATTTTTAGCAAAATCAGATTCTAAGTTATATAAAGAAATACAAAAAGAGACATGGCATAATTTCCCTAACAAAAACTTGATCTGACATAATTTAAACCTTGTATATTTTAGAAGTTAAAAGTTTTAACACCATTTGTATGTGCGGAGTATTCTTAGTGAATTGACGTGGGTTGGTGAATGACCTTTCTACTCTTGTTAGGTTTGAAACAGCAACTTAAAGTTCTGGAATATTTTTCAAATAAACTGTTTTTCAACCAACTTTAAATAAGAAAGACGTTATCAATTCGACAATAGTTTTTTTTTACTTTTGTTCATCTGAACTTTCGATTGGGTGGACCGATTTTGATGACCCTTTATTACTTAAAAACTAGTGCCTCACGTGTGGGCCTATTTAAATTTGGTCTAATTCTGAATTTGAAGTTCAGTTTCTATTAAAAAAGGTTATTACTCGCTCATATCATTTATTTAGAAGTTAAAAGTTGGAGGCAAAATAGTGCCCTTCAAACTTCTCCCAAGTCAAGAAAGATTAAAATATTTACACGGTTTATTTATTATATTCTTAACCATCACGGAGAGAATGTGAACGTGTCTCCCCGTGACCACGCTCGCTGTAAAGTGTTCGAAACATCGGGTTAATAATATAACAAATTAAAATTTAAAATGCGTTAAAAAGTCTTTAATTTCTTAATGCTCGCGTAAAATCAAACACGAGAAAATACTGCATTAAAACATATTACCTCATATCAAAAAGGTCAATCAAAGTGTGAACAAAAGTATCGAAATAACTCGCATTTAATTAAAAACCACAGATGCAATTTACATAATCCCGCACTTGACACTTAAATTCCCGTCTGTAGGGCCATCAAAATACTCATTAAAAGTTTACAATGAACAGACAATCTAAAATTTGGGTCATGCTTCTTACACAATTAAAATTTTAAATACCCAATGTGCCACTAGCTTTAAATCCTCGCCGAGCAAATCGTTAGCTCAAATACGCTGGAGCAATTCAGCTTTTATTTTTCAATAAACTTTAACAGGGATTGTCATTGTTAATCACCTATCTAATATATAAAATTCTCGTTTCACAGTTTTCGTTGCCATATTCCTCCGAAACGGCTTGACCGATTCTAATGAAATTTTGTGTGCACATCGGGTATGTTTGAGAATCGGCTAACATCTATTTTTCATACCTCTAAATGATCAGAGTAAGGCCGAACAGCGTTTGCCGGGTGCAGCTAGTATATTATAAAAATGAATGTTTGTATGTCATCGACGAACTCAAAAACTACTCGACCGATTATTATAAAAATTGGTACATATATGTGGTTTTCTATGGAGAAGGTTTGTGTGATATGCTCATTGATGCCACTCGCCACCAGGTGGCTTCTTACTTATTTGCGTTGTTGGCTTAGCAATCCGCGCCGCACAGTAATATATATAAATTGCGTGTCTTGTGTCCGCGATGGACTTCTAAAATACTAGACCGATTTAAATGAAATCTGCACACTGTGCAGTTTGATCCAATTTTAAAAATAGGATAGTTTAAATTATTACAATTACGATAAATGGCGGAGCTGGCGGAGCTGGCGGAGCTGGCGGAGCCGAGGTGTAAAGCTGGTTATGTATATATATTTCTATGTGACATTGATTTACTATGACGAAATATTTAACCGACGTTTCCAAAAACAAATGAGGTTGTCGATACGACTCTACTATTATTTATTGGTTTTGTTACTTACCAACTCTGTGGGTTTCTAACCTCGAAAGTCACGTCAATTTTTATGATGCGTTATCGGAAATACTTGTTGTTTGATTCTACTTTGGAATTTGAAGCGATACATCCCTCCTATTTCAAATACAAACGAATTAAAAACCTCCTTCGTTTTAGAAACGTCAGTTGAATATATTTAATTCTAAACACCGTATACATAATCTGTCAAAATTAGCCCTATTCTCAGTAATTGTCATATTCCAAACAAATATATCACTTAATGAATAAAAAATTCATGTATTCATGAACCTATTTATCGATATATTTTTAATTATTGGATGTAACGATCCACGCGGTATTTGTACGAGTCCACGCGGTCGACAGTAAACAGCGTGCCGGTGCAAATATTTGATGAGGGTAGATGCGCAATAAATTAAAATTTAAGGTGATTTCGCTGGATAATGCAGAAACGTCATGAGGTAATCGAGTACACTTCGGCACGTATTGGGCCATAAGTCCCACACCGTCACAGAAGACCGGTGTGAAATGCTACTGTGTTTCGGACGGTGAGTGGGGGAGCCGGAGGCCCGTTTCCTTTTCCTCACTCTTCCCAGTCCATTCCTTCTTTCCATTCATAAATTCTTTTCTTATCTTTTCACCTTACAACCTCTGCGAATTTGATGAGCGTTGGTGACCGCTTACTAGCAGGCGAATCACTATCTCAGTAGCAGTAGCAGTTACAATTCGTGCTATAAAAATAGGCAGCGCTGGGGAATATGTATAGAAATTAAATATTAAAAACTATAACTATAAAGTTATAAGTAACTGTCCAAAACCGATTTACGTATAATTTGATACAAAGATTCCCGGAAATACCACGGGGACGGGTGCTATGCTGATGAAATCGCAAGTGTATGTTTTAATAAAAGTAAAAATATATAATACCAGTATGCGTCAGCCGCGGACAGGTGGCAGGTAGGAGGCGTCGATATATAAAAAGAAAATCTAATAAAAAAAACCAAGATATCATAATTATTAGAATGCAATAGAATTTTAAATTAAAGCTAGGTATAGATAAATTAACGGAAATGATAAGGATAAAAAGGATCTATCGTTAATATTAAACTCATAAAGCTTAAGCTTTTAGAAATTTTCAATATCTTATATTTACTATAGTATTGTTTAGTCCTTTATTTTATTATCGTATCCGTTTTAACTTTCCTCGAACGTTACCAATAAAAGGTAGGAAGCTAATATATAATACAGACCGCTTTTTAACAAGTTTCTGGAATAAAACTTAAGTGACACTCGCGTTCAGCTTACGGGCACTTTGTCGCCACAACTTATTAGGCTAAGAGCTGCTGACTAAGCTACTAAGATTTTTTTTTTTTTGTTCGTCCATATAATATAATAAACAATATAACTGTACACTTATTTATATGCCTTATTCTATGTATTATATAACAATTTCATAGAAAACTTTTTAGCAATGTCAACAACTTAAATTAATCAAATTACTTTCAAATACAGCTCATAAAATGAGGGGGTTCATAAACAATGTTTAATAGATATAATTTCAACATATTATGTGCGCGTTAAATTATTCTATGTTTGTATATTTTCAATGGGAAACAAACATTCAAATAAACATCCACAAAAGCTGTAGCTGTACGAGAATTTTGAGACAAATGTTATACCGTGTACGGCATAATTTGTTCTTAATTCGAATATTTTTGAAAGTATTAATTCATTTTCCATTCATCTGCACATTATCTACATCACTACAGCTCGAAAAAGTGAAAAAACAGTATCATGTGAAAAGCGGCGTGTCTAACAATTTGTTTAACTACATATAATACCTGTACTATAACAAATATAATAAATATAGTAACTAATAAATAAAGTACTTAATGTAACAAACATAGGTGATGAATGCAAGATGAGAACGAATATTGAGCTAATATTAACTAGGACCAAAATTTTCTAAAGAAATTAAAATATTAATGATAATACTTTAGTTTTTCAATCTTTTGTTAGAAAGCTTCATGAGCTCCAAGCCTACATGCAGAATTTCCATATAATATTCATGAGATGTCTGTGACGAGCGTGCCATGGACCCTTGACACGGAAATGGCTTCCTACAGTATATAAATATAGCAGTTTATAGCTATTTAAAACACCGTCATTAAAACTATGAGTGACGTGAGTTAACTACTCTCTTTTGAAATCGGTGTAAATTTTGGGATTCAATGAGATTTAGGGTCGATTTTTCAATCATTAAAACGTATTCTCAATGTCATTACTCAAAAAATAATTAAAATGTATTATGTACTGTAAAATGTCAAAAGTGAAGCAATTAGTTTACGTTTTGTAATTATTGTTTATATTTGACGAATATATTGTAATCCAATATTGTAAAATCTCTCCTTTGCATTAAAAGCAGTGAAAACAGGTCCACATGAAGTCTGATAATTAGTTTTTTTCTTATCTTTAATATATTTCAGATTTTTTGTTAGAAAAAATATTCAAAAATGGAAATCTGTTTGTACCGTAAGTCATAACAATTGACATTTTTAATACTAATTTAATGGTTGTTAAAAATAATCACTTAAGTAAATAATGTAGATTATATGAATTTTCTTTCAAGTCGCGTACTGTATACAATATTCTTTGACATCTTTAAAACTTCTTTCCTTTATCCAGAGTGTTGTGTCCTTTATTTTTCTTAGTTAACATATTAAATTGGAATTGTAGCTGAAAGTTTTAAAGTTCTATATTAAATGTAGGTTAGGAAGACTTGGAATTTTTTTCTTTACACTCACTATAGCACTATACCTTAGTTATACTTGTTTGTTTTTGTTGAATGTTGTGTTTATCTCTAATTGTTGTGCATATAATGTGTATTACTAATCTTTTTTCTTGTATTGAGAGATAATGTTTATGCAACAACAGCTGATGAACCTAAATAAATAAATAAATAAATAAATAGCTGGATCATAGAAATTTATTAACGAATGTCGTGTCAATGTGTCGACTATTGCAATGTTATCCTGATTTGCCAATTAAATAAAACAAAAGTATACTGAAATCTTGGAATTTTGATATCTATATTCAAAGTTGCCATCTATTTTCGATATAAATCTGCTTCGTTCTTAAAAAAAATGTGTTAATATTGAATCTGTATTACTAATTTATTTAACTTAACTAAAACAGAACTAGATTCTACTTGAAAACTATTATAAGAATAAATAATAACATATTCATTAGCTGGATTCCAATAGATACCGCGGAGCAATAGTACCGCGATTCCATAGACTTTACTTTGATCCATCAATACTACTTATATATTCGTAACTAGTATCTGCTCTGCAATACCAAGATTTTTATCGTCCATCGGGTGCTCCCGATAGCACCAACCTTATAACCGATCCAAAACACTTCACCCAATAACCGATATAAAATGATTAAGAGACTTGCGAACTTGCAAGCTTATTTAAGGTACAGAAGGACACTTATAAAAGTGACAATGTTCCCCAAAGGTCGCCGTAAGATCGTTTTGCATAATGTGTTTAGGGATTACTGAAAATTCTTTGCTGACGTTCAAAAGTTTTGAGGGCATGTTGGAATTATGCAAAATTGCTGCCTTAAGGAAATATTATGCGGAAATCAAGGGGCTAGAAGCCAGCGAGTTTAGCTTATGTGTGTTTTCTAGGTAACGGTTCACTAGGTTTTTATTAAGTTTGTTATTATGGTGCTACACGGAAAGATATTAAGTATTAAACATTACATTTTATGCATTTATTTTGTGTGTAAGCAGTGGTGGCTCAGTGGTGAGAACCTCGGACTTCGGAATCGATAAGTCGGGGTTCGAGACCGGGCGAGCGTGCAGGAAATAAATTGATTTTTCAATTTATCTGCGCATGTGGATAACATCACCACTGCTTAAACGGTGAAGGAAAACATCGTGAGGAAACCGGCATGTCCAAGAATTAAAAGTTCGACGACATGTGACATCTGCCAACCCGCACTTGGCCAGCGTGGTGGATTATGGCCTGAACCCTCATAGGAGGCCTGTGTCCCAGCAGTGGGAACATATATGGGCTGATGATGATGATGATGATTTTGTGTGTTGGTGTTTTTTTTTCAGAAATCTGTAGTTTTTATTTATTCAATTTTGGTTTAGCAATTATTTTGAATAGTCTTTTACTAATTAGCTGGTAGGTCGTTTGATGGTGAGCGCTTCACCTCCTATCAATATTTGCAGAGGCGTAAGGCCATTTGTGTCTGCAAACGGATTCCCGAGTTTAAACGGTGGGGGATTAAGAAATAAAGTATAAGGGGAATACAGGAAAAGATTGGGAATGGTAAGGAAAAGGAGGAAAGCGTGTAACATTAGATATTTTCTTATTTGACATTTTAAAAGATGTTTTTGTACTTTAATTACATTTTAAAATATAACTACTAATTTTAAAATTATATTCTCAGCAATGAATATGTCTTCTTTATTAATTTAATGTTTCTCTGTATTTATAACACAAAGCAAAAGAATTAATTTATTTGCATGCCTGGTTTTTTACAAAAAGACTGGAATAATCCATTTTCCTAGCGTTATTACAATACCTTTTTAATCCATTAAAGCACTCCCGAAATTTCATTTATTTGGGTATAGGTTTGCCGTAAATACAATCCAGTATTGCCACATTTGGGTTTTGCATATATTTTGTTTTCTTTAGACCTTTTTGGTATATTAAAATTCATTGATTGGATGTCTTCATTGTACGTCGATTATAACTACAATTATATTAATATATAATTGTATACAGAATGAAAAAAAAAACTTAAAAATTTTCAACAAAGGTGAAGGCTTCGTGAGTTAATGCTTTTCCGTACCTTATCTAGATTCTTAAAATTATTTGCAATTTTTTGCCCTTTGTTAATCATTTTAACTCCAAGGTTTTATAAGATTTAATTGATCTGCAAAATTGATCCTTATTTCAACTACTGTACACTCTTAATCACTTTGAGACACACTACTTTCTTTGCTAAATCTTAAAGTGGTTGAACATAATTGCTTGAGAATTAAATTAAATTTTAACTTGTACATTGTTGCATCAATGCAGAAAACTGTCTCACCTTTCTAGGTCACTTTGTGAGAGAGCGATTGCTGTTTTCCACCAACTTTAAAAAAGGAGGAGGTTGTCAATTCGACAGGATTTTTTTGTTACTTCAGAACTTTCGATTGGGTGAATTGATTTTCATGATTCTTTATTATATGAATGCTGGTGCCTTCCGTGTAAAACTTAAATGTGTCTAGTTCTGCCAGCGGTTAAGAAAAACAAACATTTACTTGCATCGAAATTAATTCTTATTAAATATGTATTATATATGCATATTATGGTGAATTACGTACATCATACCTTAGGGAAATTAATACTTCCTATCCGAGGCGGATAAAGTTACACCTATAATACGACTTAAAATATTGAACGTTTATTAATGAGACAACAATAATTGTTAATTATAAATGATTCAGTATAATCAATATTCCGACGAAATTGCGATCTTAAAACTATGATTCTAGTGTAGATATGTAATATGTAATTACTACACACAACATCTACATCTAAATATCTATTTTATTAATGTGTGCTTTATGCTTTTATAACAAAACAAAACATAACTGGAGATTTTTATTGTTTAAACGCGGTAATCCTAGGACTGCTGGACCAATTTCAAAAATTGTATCACCGTTGGATTACCAATCTCTCAGTATAAAGTATTATATGCTATGTACATAGCCAGTATGTACACAGTGGATGACACTTCAGGAAACACAGTTTACATAAATAATAGTTATAATTATATTAAAATTATACGTCTGTCATGTCATCTTCAATTAAAGTAAGATAGTATACCATGAATGTCTAGACTTTTATTCGTAAAATACGATACGTTTTCTATTCCACCTGAATATTCCTTTATAAGTATCCGATTATTCCACTGCAGCATCTAGCTTTAAAGACTGTTCGCTAGATATTGACAAGCAGCCGGGAAATACTAAACAGTACATCCTTGTTTCATTCCGAGTTGTAAATCTGATTGAATTTGTACCGAGTGAAATAAGATGATTGGGACAGTGGCGTAATTGTGGGCAATAAATTAAAATTCATATAATTCTATGTATATTTATTTGTTGGAAGATTTTCTATTTCGTGGTCATTGTTTATGTTTATTATTATATTATTTAACGTTAATGTATATCATTATGAGCCCATATATGTTCCCACAGCTGGGACACAGGCCTCCTGTTCAGGCCATAATCCACCACGCTGGCCAGGTGCGGATTGGCAGATGTCGTCGAACTTTTGTTTCTTGGACATGCCGGGTTCCGCACTATGTTTTTTTCTTTCACCGTTGTAAGCAGTGGTGATGTTATCAACACGTGCAGATAAATTGAAAAATCTATTTATTTCCTGCACGCTCGCCTGGTCTCGAACTCCGACTTATCAATTTTGAAGTGCGAGGTTTTCACCACTGAGCCACCACTGCTTTTAATGTATATATAGAAACCCAAAGAGTTAACTATGATCGTTACAAAAGCGAAGAAAATATGTTTGATTCAGTTTTAATATTGGTATTAATAAGTAGTATAAGTCGAGCAGACAACATATTTAAAATATCCACATGGTTACAAACATGACCTTTATTAATACTAACTGTATATCATTTAAAAAAATTATAAAGAGAGATCCAACATAATAAATTTGAATTCTCTTAAATCATCCATTCGTCTCAGTTCACCCCTGTATAAAACTCGTACTTTTCTCTCAAAAGGAAAATAGTTCGTTCCCAATTGCTAGATTGATTTGTAGCAAGCATCCCATCTACCCGTCGCCTCAGTTTTTGAGTATTTTATTGCAGTAATAGAATTTTATACCTATATAGGTGTTTGTAGTAAACACAAAAAGTATCGAAGGGTCATAAACATTATTTTTTGCCAATTTTTCTTTTAATTTGGAGAAGTTTTTTATGTCAAGCAGGTAACTCAGCGAGTTTTATCTAACGGTAAGCGATCAGCACTGCGTCTGCATGTGTTGTCCGCTTTTAAGAGATAAGTGATAAGGTCATGATTGAAGGAATAAATTAGTGGACTGGGAATAGGGTAGAAAAGGAGACAAACGGTATATAGTAGCATTCACATGCTAATATTTCAGTGTGGTACCCTGTCCGGTGCGAGCTGGCCTAATACTTTCCGACTTGTGCTCGACTCCCACGTCAGGAACTCCCACACTTGGTAAATTAGATTATTATGCTTTACTAGTCAAAGTGCGAATGTAAATCGATTCTGGATAAAGTGGAATATATTAAATGTAATGAAACATATAATTTCTTCAGGATTCTGTTCTATTGTGTCAATTTATATGTGGAAACAGAGCAAATATTAGTGAAAGAATTTCACCATTTCTAATAGTAAAAATTAGGTTTAACTTGCATACAGCAAGTATGGTATGCAAAAACAAAACGTTTCATTTTAAAAAGTAAGAGATTTCTTCTTGTATTCTATAGAAATGCAAGTATGGTATACAAAAACAAGTTTCAGTTAAAACAATTAAGAGATTACTCCTTTTATTGTATAGATTTATTATTTGAAGAAATAAATCCTACAACTTACCAACAAGTACTTCATTAAGAAAATATAAACTACGAAGTTAAAATGTTTTTGATGCGAGCCCACACAGTAAGAAGCAATTATTTTGAAACGTAGCGTCAGAAGACAAAGCTGGCTTTTCTGAAACAGCGTTTAATGAGCGCTTTCCACATATCATAGTGCTTTGTGGAGTCTAAGAGATAGTGGAGCATTTCAAAACGATTAAATGAAATTATAGAATACGTTAAATTGTTATGATACATATATTTTTTTATAATATTCATATGTAAAGGGTTAATTTAATAGATATGGAATCTGAGTGTGTGCAGAGTGTGTATCAAAAATACATTGACTGTATTAATTTTTAGTTTTTATAGCATTGAAATGCTTTTATAAACGAGAAATATTTTGAAAGAATAGAAAAAATTCATCACGGGGCGGGATTGGAACCCGCGTTTCTAGCCTAACCGTAGCAACGCCTAGCCTCTCGGCCACCCGTGATCCCGCCACAGCAAAAAAAAACTCTCATACATGGACTGTAATTTAAATTAAATATAAGAATCTTCCCTATGTTGTACAATTAAACAAATAAATGTTTATTACCTTATTAAATGTTTATAAATACTTATAACTTAATATTATGCTTGTTTTATTAAAGTATTGACTAATTACCATACACTACGCCTTTATGGTTTGAAGTAATATTGTATTAAACTGAATATATCAAACGTAGAACTTTTTTTTTTAACACTCAGTTTCATAGGTCCTCTTGTATTTTAACTTTTAATGCTGGATTTATGTGTACGTTACCCCATGAGTATGCTATAGACTATGTAGCACTGTATACCACGTGCGAAGTCAGGTCGGAGTGATAATATATCATAAAATTACGATTCGCCATGTCTTAGTCTAGACATTTGAATGATCTAGATTTGTCTAAGGCGTTGCGGTTTACGGTCTCAGCGAGATATTGTCATGAATTGTGGATCACGAGTTAATATACCTTTAATTATTATGTGTGTATATCATTGTTTATGGTTGTATATGCTAATAGAATAAAATGTTTTGTGCGTTTTTATACGGGGTTGACTAAACATATCTTAAACAAATTGTAAAAGATTTTTAACTTTAATCAAGGTAACATTGAAGACATCGTTGTTTTACGGGGTTTGTTGTTATTGTTTTTTTTTTATATTATAGTTAAGAATTGGATTCCAAGTAACGTATATTGGTGTAGACATTTATCGCAATTTTAAACAATAATTTTAAAATATGTGTTGATAAATGTAGTTTTTCAGAACGTGTTTCTTTCAGTATAAAAAAGGAAAACGAGACAGTTTTTCGTATGTGGGGGTCGACATGATTCGGCAAGACATAAGCACAAAAAGAGTTTTGAAGTACTTGGACCAAATTTCATCATAATCGATACAGTTGTTTGTGTGTGAAATATAATATAGAGTAACTTTGTCATTTATTTATTTAATAAAGTTTTTAAATTCCTTATTGTACCACCACAAACACACGTGAAGAAATGACTAGCACTTATCACCTGCGGCAAACACTACCACGTAACCTTTTGCATTCATAGACAAGTGTTATAATTTTATAAACAAACATCGACTTTATTTGCGCTTAACTATTGTATTCGCAGAGGCTCACTTGATGATACAATTATGTCCTTATTCAGGCTATAATGACAAGACACTCGACGTTACCTGGTTTCGAATTGAAAAACAACAGAGGAAAATGTACGAAAATATTTTATCGGAACTGAATGACAATGAGATGAGTCTCTTTGAGTGTTTTTTTATTATAAACAATGTAACAATAGACTGAGGGAATGTTGATTTTATGAAACCAGCTCGGATTTTTAATTTGGGACGATGGTCTATAGTTCGATTTTTAATCTTATTATAACGTTTCGATATTTATACAGAAAGCTTTTATTCTTAGTAGAAATTCAATAAAACCTTTACTTTAAAACATTAACCTGATATTAATAATTGGTGTTGGTGACGTGGGACGTTGCATTTGGCCAGCGTGGTGGATTGTGGTCTGAACTTCAGTGTACTTGCAGGGTGCACATATATGGGCTGATAATAATAGACTATGGGAGTCAACATCATAGTATCTCCTGTCATGAATTGAGATATGTAACTCAGTATTGGTTAGTGTTTACAAGGAGTTATTTTTTTTTGTGTCATTGTAAGATTCATGCTATCACAATAAGGCCGCCGTTTAGTATTCTCTAATAAAAACAGCTAGAGAATTTGTTTTTCTAATAATATAATTCTTTGACCCATACAGTATTTCAGAGTAGTTCAACACTATTTTTAATCGTCATAAGTGCGACCGCATTCCTAAACTTTTATATTATAGTAATAACTCTTATTATAGCTAAGAATGTCGTTCCCATAACCAGAGCCGGTAACCACATGTAATAACAAATGAAAAATTGCTTTGTAAAACCTTTATTGCTTTGCTCTTTCGGTATGAACGCAGAATGTCGTTACGATGTTGTGTCGTGTAGACGATAAACGATTCGTTTATCGTGTCTGTAGAACAGATATATAAAAAGTTATGGTCGTTCACAATTATAACTAATACTACTTAATGTCCTGTGGCCCCTATGTGGGGCAGAGGGCGTCCACAGTGCGCCGCTATCGTCTTCGATCTTGGGCTACGATCTTAAGTTCCGGCCATGTCAACCCAATTGCTTTAGCTATTTAACTAATAAGAAATTATAACTAATAAGAAAATAATAAAAAACACATGTTGTACATTTCAAAAAACTATTAAACTGTATCAAATATAAGATATAATATTAATATAGGGTCCATGTAACAAACACTTATAAACAGACACACCCTGCAAATTATAATTTAAAAAGTTACTTTCAAAGTATAGATACAATTGATTGAATAAATTTAGTATGTATATATCACACTAATATTATAAATGTGAAAGTATGTTTGTATGGATGTTTGTCCGTCAATTACGCTGAAAGTATATAACGGATTTTGATGAAATTTGTAATACAGACAGGGTATGAGCCGACTTGGGTGATAGAATACATTTTATCACGCTTTAACTTATTAAATGCTCCCTTGGGATATTCGGAAGAATCTTGATATTCGAACGGAGCCGGGATGAGCGTCTAGTGTATGTCCCTATATGCTTCTAATTTAATTAAAAATTAAACATCGTTAATATTTAATCACGTCATATTTATTTCATTGAATTAACATTATATTTCTTACAGCCTTTCTTGGGATATTTTGAGACGGTGAGGGAAAACATCGTGATGAAACCGGCATGTCTGAGAATCAAAAATTCGACGACATGTGACATCTGCCCACCCGCACTTGGCCAACGTGGTGGATTATGGCCCTCATTGCGGGCCTGTGTCCCAGCAGTGGGAACATATATGGGCAGATGATGAAATTATAGGCCGAAATGTTACCTGAATCAGCCTAAACAGTGTACCAAGTACTTCTTCACGAAATTCGTTGAAGTCGAGAGATCATAAGTAGCTTCGCGTCGGATTACATCAAGTTTTATGCTTCCACGTATATTTTTAATTAGACTAACTTAAAACATTAATATTCTCTAGATATTTTTTTTATAATTATTTATAACTAGCTGTCCGCCACGGCTACGCCGTGGTACATATATAGCCTAAAACCTTCCTCAATAAATGGGACATCTAACACTGAAATAATTTTTCAAAACGGACTAGTACTTCCTGAGATTAGCGCGTTCGAACAAACAAACAAGCTCTTCAGCCTTATAATGTTAGTATAGATTAGATTTATAAGTTAACAAATTCTATTGTTGAATTTTTTATCTGGTTTAACTATTTTTCAGTTTGTGTGCTCAGTGATCAGGACCTCGGATAACTAAAGTCGAGGTTTCGAGGTCGTACCAGCGTGCAAGAAATAAATTGTTTCTTGTTTTTTTGTCTTCACATTACTCACATCACCGAAACGGTGAAGGTATACCGGCATATCAAAGAATCAAAAGTCAGTCCACACATATTCCTTTATCTCAAAAATTGGGTTGCCGGTGTGATTATTTCACACTAACAGCGCTAACTCGTATGTCTCGGACAGAATTCGTTCCGAAAGAGAAAAAGTACAAAACACATTGCTTGTTAACAGCTAAGAGTACCGCGAATGGAAACAAAACGCCTTCAACTGTCTGGCTCAGATCACGTGAAAACTAATCTGCTGCTGTAATTGCATATTGTTTCTTGTTGCTTATTCGAGTGTATGTTTCTCTAACGCCAACAGTTACGACCTAATCAATTAATACATCAAATTATATGAGATGCTTTAGCTTTATATGAGATAGGAGGACTATATAACGAAGTAGACAAACATGGGCTAATGATGGATGACTATATGCTACTAAACAGACTAATACAATAACTGATTGACTATAATACAATTCCGATCATCTCACTTATGACTTAAATGTTTTTGGGTCATAGAGAAATGATCAATTCATAATTCATAATATTCATATTTTTGATAGAGATAAGCATTAATTTATATTTTATTAATAATTTAAAGTAATGTAGGTAAAATAATATAATATTTACAATATTTCCCTATTTTCATGCATTATAAAAGTCATTCCATTTTCAAATCCCACTGAATATGTAACATTAAGCCCCTTACAAACAAAATAAACGGTTTACATGTACGTACTCTATTTTATTTGTGTGATATATTCATACACTTATTTCGCATACAACCCTCAAGTAGGCACTTGTTTACTTTAATGTGTAGTTACTCGAGAAAATTAAGAACATAATATATTATACTGTCTAGCTTCTGTCTGTTTGTGTTTCTGAAAAATGTATAATCCTTCGCCGTAACCCAAATTGCGTATGAGATTGCACATAGATATAATCGTTTAGTTTAATATCGCTTAATGTCGTTAAATATCGTTTATATAGACAAATATATCAATATGTATGGTACATTGGTCCCCAAACTAGGACAGCCTGTATTTTGGGGACCATCTAAAAGGACCATATTAAAAGGATTTAATGCAATTAAGAAATTGCATATAATATCTTTACATACATTTTTCTGTACCTACTCCATTACAAACATTGACCACCTCCTTGGTACAGTGGTTAACGCGTGATCGTAGAACCACGGGGTCCTGGGTTCGAATCCCGGTGGGGAAGCACAAAAAAAAAATGTCTCGGTCTGGCAGGACACAGAAGGCTGATCACCTACTTGTCCATAAAGAAAATCGAGTGAAACAGATGAATATCATCTGCCCCATACCCCAGTAGGGAACACGGGAACTCATACTGCATTACAAAGGTACAGAAAGCGCCTAAAAAGTAGCAAAATTCGGCTATACATTTCGTAAATAAAGAACCTGGTGCGGGTAGTTTGTGAAGAAATCTTAATGTATACTAATATTATAAAGCTGAAGAGTTTGTTTGTTTGAACGCACTAATCTCAGCAACTACCGGTCCGATTTGAAAAATTCTTTCAGTGTTATATAGCCCATTTATTGAGGAAGGCTATATATGTACCACGGGTGAAGCCGGGACGGACCGCTATAAGCGTAAGCGATGGGCTTAAAATGTAGTATTAAACATATGTAGGTAGCAAAATATGCTAGGGCAAAAGTTCAAGTGAAATTAGCCAATTAATTACGATTGTTGATTGTTTTGAAATTTATTGTGAATAACCACAAAACAACCTGCGCACAAAAATAATAAAAAGTTGTAATAACATTTTAATTAGTTCCAAATTAAAAATGTCCTCTCGTTTTCCTTCTAGCTCAATATTTGTTTTTCCGGGGTCGCCTGTGGTTGAGCAGAAACTTTTTTTAATAATATCCCGCCTCAGGTATGGACCTAACTTAATTTCTTTGCATTAATATCTATATGGAAGATGATAGCCTATGGAATATTGTCACTTAAAAAGCAAAAGTGAAAGGGGTTCAAGCAGTGGTGGCAGTCTCAGTGGTGAGAACCTCGGACTTAAAAATCAATAAGTCCGGGTTCGATACCGGGCGAGCGTGCAGGAAATAAATTGATTTTTCAATTTATCTGCGCATGTAGATAACATCACCACTGCTCGAAACGGTAAAGGAAAACATCGTGAGGAAACCGGCATGTCCAAGAATCAAAAGTTCGACGACATGTGACATCTACCAACCTGCACTTGGCCAGCGTGGTGGATTATGGTCTGAACCCTCATAGGAGGCCTGTGTCCCAGCAGTGGGAACATATATGGGCTGATGATGATGAAAGGGGTTTTAGTCCAAATTAACACATGCGAAGCCACCAGGAAAAGGCTAGTATGTTATGAAGATTCAAAAGCGTTTCTGAAAGAAGAGATTTAACTTCATTGTAAAATGACCGACGTTTCTGAAGGAGATTTATTATAAATCCTAATTCTAAAATGTTACCAATTGACTACATTTTCCAAACACAAAGAATCACGTCAAATGGTTGAAAACCCACGGAGTTATCAAGTACCAAAACAAAAAAAAAGTCGAAGCGAGAACCTCCTTCGTTTTAGAAACGTCGGTTAACATAGTATTTTCTTGTGTTTGATTTTACGCGAGTATTATAAATTTAGAAATTAAGAGACTGTCTGAAATTATTAGACTAAGTTGTCTCCCCGTGACCACGCTCGCTGTAAAGTGTTCGAAACGTCGGGTTAATAATATAATGAATAAACCGCGTTTAAAATCCGTTAAAAAGTCTTTAATTTCTAAACGTCGGTTAAAATTCAAACCGAACATCGCATTATATAAATTTCATGTAAAATGACCACATGTCAGTTCTACAGCTGTAAGTCACTTTTGATGAGGGTCACTGAATAAATAATTAATGTAATCCTTGATACACAAAAGAAATTAAAATCAACGTCCGCAATTATGATGAAAATGGACATTTATTTGAAGCAAAAACCCACACTTCGATATGAATATATAATTAGTATTTGGACATTTGGCATAACCCATCGAATTTCTGGTGGAACATACTGACAAAAATGGGTCAATGTGTACGAGATATGATGATTTCTTGTTTTCAAATTGTCACACTTGTACTAAACAAAGCTAATACTTCTAGAATTGAAAAACAGTTACAAGAAAACCTATTCATAATCGTGTCACACTGACACTGCAAAAAAACATAAAATTTCATCCCCAAACAATTCTGCAAAAGGTCAAGCTGATAAACGTATAAATAATCTTGGCGTCTACAGCCAGAGTCACGTCAACGGCTATGTCAAACGGATCAAATAAGATTAATCTACGACCCAACAGCTATATGACATCTATGTTATGCTTCCTTGCTAATATAATATAACCATTATTCTAAAAAAGATAATTATCCCGCAAATATCAAAATACCAGCGGAGATATATGCTCAAAAACCACAAGCAGGGTATTAGAAGCCACTGAAAAATACCACCGCAAATGAAATAAAACCGTACATGCTAAGGCTTCCTTTTTATAAGCGGTGCTTTTCTCATCCTGTGCTTCTTTTTATATCTCGTCCTATAGTATAAATTTCAATAACATTTACATACCTTCCTATTTCTGGTAAGGCCGTTCATAAAACACTGTAAAAATAAACACACCAGCAGTTTGTTTAAAGGATATCAATTAAAATGCAGTGAAAAAGCGAAATTTGTAAACTTTATTTTCCAATATTCAGTTCTTAAAGTGCAATTCGGGAGCGTACTTGTAAATGCACGATATTATTTCATTTCCCAGCTGACAATTGGAAACCTCGTGATGATTTATCTGTGAATTTTAATCATACTTTAATATTAAATGGTTGAGCACTGGGAGCGGGGTTATATCTTATAACCTCAGAAGTTTATTTGGATTTATACCTGATTTTATTGGGTGTAGAATGAGGAGTAAGATTAATAGAATCTACTGTTTGTGGACTAAATAATCAAGGCCTAAACATAAAACAAATTTATGGATATGACTAGATATTACGTTTTCTCTTGGGCTTTAGGTAGATAGAAACTACAACTACTATTCCTATTATTTCTTAAAACGTTCCAGTGAAACAATTATCCAAGTATTTTTTGCCTGGAAAATCATAAACACTTTACTAATTCCCAAAACGACCTATATCCAAAATAAACCAAATTAATCCAGATCCCATGTGCTACTTTCGAGTGACACAGCTACAGACATCTACTTATCTAGTAATTGCTACTATAAACACTTCTACCTCATTATCACACTTCTCCGAAACATCACGCATGTGCTCCACTTTTTTGGTGTTCCCAATCACCAGCGGCGATATGGCCACCATGAAGCCATTTTTCGAATACTTATTGTTCTTAACCACGCCAATCTACAACAGAAATATAATGAAATATATTGAGGCCATTGAAAGATTTACATCTGCTATTTATGAATTTACTAGACTCTCGTCCCTGCTCTGCCCGGATATCAAGATTCCTCTATTACCCCAGGGGAGCATTTAATTGCGATAAAATGTATCCTATCACCCAAATCAGCTCATACCCTGTCTGTATGCCAAATTTCATAAAAATCTGTTTAGTATTTTCAGCGTGATTCACGGACAAACATCCAAACAAACAAACTTTCACATATATAACAGAGTGATTGTTATATAATATTGACTTGAATAATAGAAGAAATTTAAGTTCCAACAGCTTGAATTGCATGACCTTTCACGTTGGCTAAAACTTCGCTGACTTTAAAGGAAACAGTGTGAAATCTCGTTTCCACATTTTTGCAGACTCAACGTAGAAAAATTAAAAGGTTTTTAAGGAATCTAGACTTTTTTTAGTTTTCAATTACATAGCGGTACCATCGTCACTTTCGAATTTCATAGATACAGTTTATTTATTTATTCATTTTATGTAATCCGATTGTTAAATTTGAATTAATTCCACAGGCTGAAATTACTTTTAAAATTAAATAAAGCAGTTCTAAAAATGTAAAAACTAAAAACCCTTTCCACCACATCTTTACATTCTTTAGAACAGCCTCACTTTATACATCGAAAAAATTAAACAAGCGAAAGTTGACTGTCGGTCGTCTCTATTTTACGCCTAAAGCACTGAACTGATTTAGATGCAATTTCATACTGTACTAGTAGTTAACATAAGTCCCACGGGAACGGGAACTATGCGATTAAAACGTTGAGACTGTCTATAGTCGAAATGGTTAAGCTAGTAAGAGCCTAAATATAAATTTAATTTTTAATTTTATAGCTTTGAAATGCTTTATAAATGAGAAATTTTGAAAGAATAGAAAAAAAATTTGATCACGAGGCAGGATTCGAACCTGCGTATCTTGCCTTACCGTAGCAACTTGCTAAAAAAGGTTAAGGTAAAGGTTCGAATCCTGCCTCGTGATCAAATTTTTTCTATTCTTTCAAAATTTCTCAAGAGCCTAAATATATAAGACAAGTAAAAGCAAAGGCATTACACAGAAACCGGCTTTTCGCGTCAAATACCAATGAAAGTAACACTTCAAAAACAATAAAATAATAAAGCAAACAGGAAAACACACAAGACACTATATTGTCGCTTATATCTTATTAATTTGTTTTACTGATGTTTTATCCTGCATTTGGGGAAAATGTATGACAAAGCGACTCTGGAACCAATTATCTTGACTTCTATATGAGTATTATATGTATATGCCCCGAACAAGAAACTGGTTCGTAACAATTGTCTATTAATATTGTCGGAGTGAAAACAACGTTTGTTTTGTTAGAGCAGCGAAAAAATATATCGCCATTCTAAGAAAATATGTATTAATAAACATGATGTACTAAAATAATAAATTCGATCATCTCCCGTTTAAGATGAGGTATTGAAAAGAGTACTGTAAACTTATTAATGTTAAAATGTTCGTATAGTAATTGCGATAACATTTATTTCTTCCTAACGAAACTTATCCACCAAATGCAGATTGGAACCATCCCGATAGAAGTTCTGAATATTAATAAAAATGTTGTCACGTAGTATTAAAGTATGTTCGAAATGTTGGTTGATATCATTAATACATGACTGTATTAGTTACTTATTCATTTTAAGTTATTTCTAATATGAGGGAACACTCATAAATACGTATGAGAATATAAAAGACAACGTAAATTACTATACGAATAATTGTTTTCTACAAATAAGGTAACCGACGATCCTGTGGAGGGAGACGAGATTTTCAAAATTCAAGGCTAAATGACGATAAGAAAAATATAGTCAAATTAAGAACTACCCTCGGTATTGGCATTGTCGGTTAAAAATATAACATGAAATGTAAGGTTCTTTTGTTATTTTGTGAAAATTCATACTTTTTCCATCAAGCAGCTCAAGATACAAGCGGATTTTTCTGGAAACGGCGGTTCTTTACGCAGATATTCCAAGTCGTCTTCAGTAGCGTTGATCTTCTGCATACACTGTCGTGCCGTGGCTCTCAATGCCTTGTGGACTACAGCTTTCATAGGACTATCTGCAAATACGAGGAATATTAACATGCTAATGTGTTGCTGTCTTTTAACATTATATACGTGAGTTATTAAGGTAGGATGGATTTTTGTAATTATTTAGATAATAACATGTAAATAGACCTGTTCGAAATTTATTGCCCAGTACCAAGCGAGAAAGGTGGGCAGCAGACAGTTGTACTTTTTTATTTTAAAGTTATAGTGGGTTACTGTGTTGATGCATCGCCGGATGGTAAGCAATCACCACCAGCTATTCCGCTCATTTCCAAGCGCTACCCGCATTAATGCGTAAAGGATAAAGAAAGTATTGACAAAAAAAGAAGGCATGGACTGGGCAAGGTCAGGAAAGGATCCTCCGGCTCCGTATCCCTCGGCTAATGATCATAATGTATAGGACGATCATATGTTGTGATAATAGATATATGTGATTTAAAGACTAATTATAATTTAAGATAAAACTTTTGTGTATTATGAAATAAATTTTATTCATACTTCTTCATATATACATATATATATATATATACATATGTATATTTATATTTATATTTATATTACGAGTTCTTTATATTACGAGTTAAAGGAGACAGAGTTTCTTGCCGGCTCCTATAGAGAACTATAGGAATTGCTGTCTGAACCGGCGGTAAATAGTAAAACTGTAGATCTATATATATGAAAAAGTCTAATTGAATACATAACTGTTTGAGTTTTTGACACGAACGTAACGCTTCTTTCGCTCAGTACTAGACAACTCAGCTTTTTAAAGATTCACTCGCGTAAGTCCGTATCCCGTAGGAATAACGGGATAAAAAGTTTCCTATATGTTGTTCCAGTTGTCCAGCTGTCTACGTACCAAATATCATTGCATTCGGTTCAGTAGTTTTTGCGTGAAAGAGCAACAAACACACACACATCCTTACAAACTTTCGCATTTATAATATTAGTAGGATTCATACCCTTCTCGAGATGAGCTGTAGCGTGATAAATTAATCCAAACACGCAGATACTAAGTTTGAATTGGCGGTGCATTGTTGCCGACTCAAATGTTGTCGAAATTATAATAATATAACTCCATAGTGGAGTTATATTGTTGATAATATCGCTACATTACAACTCCGGATGTTACATGATTTACTGATTATGTTATTTTAATTGAGCAATATGTATTATATTTTGTAATTTTAACCGACTTCAAAAAGAGTAGTCACTACTTTTATTATAAATGCGAAAGTCGCTTTGTCTGTCTCTTCTTCCAGTCTAAAAACATAAACAACATAACAAATAGCTTGAGACCTGAGGAAGGACATGTCACGGGAACAGTAATAGTGCGGATTTTCTTTGACCAAACTGGCGAAGACACGGGCCGAAAGCTAGTAGGGCTATACCTATGGACACAATGGACGAAGCTGGGGCGGACTGATAGTTTGATTATAATAACGAAAAACGTCCCCCAAAATTAAAACATCGCAACAAAACGAATAATTGAACAAGCTACGCCAACTTTATTTTATAAAATTCCCAGTGAAATAATTTCAATAAATAATTCAACTGATTGCAAGTAGGCGCTTCTCAATTAGAATAAATTTTAATTAATTTCCTGACAAATCCAACGGGATTTATAATGTTGAGTTGGAATTACTTGACGATCTTTGATATTTTGATTTCATCGGTTCGAATAACACTTGCTTTTTCATTTTCAAGCGCGCGATTATTTATTTTTCTTTTTATGAGAAAATAGTTTAATTTGAATCATATTTTTACGTGGAAAATAATTTATCACAGAATTCAGGCGCGAATTTTATTACTTTTATTGTACACTAGCTGCGCCCCGCGGTTTCACCCGCGTCAGTCCGTATCCCGTAGGAATATCGGGATAAAAAGTTGCGTATATGTTATTCCAGTTGTCCAGCTGTCTACGTAATAAATTTTATTACAAACGGTTCAGTAGTTTTTGCGTTAAAGAGCAACAAACACACACACATTCTTACAAACTTTCGCATTTATAATATTAGTAGGATTGACTTGACAGTCAGTAGCAGCGTAAATAAAACACGGCTTAAAACCGTCATAATATTGTTATATACGATTAAACTACAGCACACAAATTTGTTAGGAAAATACTTGAATACCTCGGATCAAACTTATTTTATCATAAATCAACCCTTAAGTGTTGACAGCTTTATACCAGTTTGTTTGTTTAAACTCGTTAATCTCAGGAACTGGACCGAATTCATATACTCTGGCCCAATTTGTGCCAAACGTGCCCAACTCCCACATTAACATTAAAAACATTATTCACATATTTTCATTAACGGATATCACCCATAGGGTTTATTTAAGTATATCACATCTAATCGCTTTTTGGCTAAAATGGGTCTTTGAAATTAAAATAAGCGCCACTGGAGCAACTTTAGACAGACACACTTTGAATTTTAAATCTATCCCTTTAACCTACATGGCGATACCGTCTTTGCGGTATTACGGTTTTATAGCGGACTAGCTGCGCCCCGCGGTTTCACGCGCGTAAGTCCGTATCCCGTAGGAATATCGGGATAAAAAGTTGCCTATATGTTATTCCACTTGTCCAGCTATCTACATACCACATTTCATTGTAATCAGTTTAGTAGTTTTTGCGTGAAAGAGCAACAAACACACACACATCCTTACAAACTTTCGCATTTATAATATTAGTAGCATAATCGAAATTTTCTCGTTTCGGCTTCGCCCGGGTTTGCGTATATCGATTCAAATAAGAATGGAATCGATTTTGCGCCATCTTTGTTGGCATAGATAATGAAATATTGCAAATAAATAAATAAACATAAAAATACATGGTGATACCGTACTTGTGGTATTTCTAATTTATAGCGGAACATCGAAATTTCACTCGCCCCTGCTCCGCCCGTGTTTCTATGTATCGATTCAACTGAGAATGGGATCAATTTTGCGCCATTCTGTGAGAACACAGATAATAGTTCAAACGAATTTTTAATCCAACTAAAGAATTTATAACTTAATAACGATTGTATTTATTTTTGTATTTAAAACGCCCCGTTCCTGCTTGGGTTAACCAGGGATAAAAAATAAAATAAACAGAAACCTACCTATAGAAAACGTAGCTTTATTGGTAAAATATTGATTAATTGGTTCATTAGTTCCAGCGATAAACAGATAATCCAATAAACAAATCAGAATACATAAATTTTCTTATGGTAATTTTTGGTAGAATGGCTAATAAAAAGATAAAGGTCCGATTATTTGTCACAGAACGTAAATGAGACAAAAAAGGGTTGGCGGGTAATTCAAATTGTGTTTTATTCGTTTACAAATGAGGGTTTACAAATGACGACCAACGGTAGCACACTTCCCTCATAATTTCATTAGAATTGTTAAAAATAACATAATGTACCTACAATATCATTGTAAATATACAAAACTAGCATTATTACCTACTTCAAAAACGGAGGCGATCTCAAGCTCTCGTCCTGGCGATCCTAAGAAGCAATAAAGTAAACTCATGAAATTATGATATTGTCACCGATCCCTGATAAGTGTACAAAGTTTGATTGAAAACTGTCCGTTTAAAGTGGATCTAAATCGAGTCTAAACAAGACCTATAAACATATAAACATACAGGTGAAGCTAATGAAAGCGTGTGTAAGAAACATTTTTCATATTAAGTCATTACAAACCACCTAATTATATGATACTTATAGTTTGTTTAGTTTTGTATAGATGCCATATTCATCATTATTATCATATATTACATACTTGAATTTGAGCATTACTTAGAGATTATGTCAGTCCCACGCAATATGCGATACACCTCAATAAATTAAGCAATATAATTAACAACGCGCTCAAATTATTATTTCTAACACGTATCATCCACTGAAAACATTTGCGTTGGACCTCATTTGTCAATAATTGTCCAAAACGCACTGGCGACACCTAATTTCGTATGCGTTTATACCGCGGAATAATAATGTCATACAATTTCGACGTACTTAGTTCGTTTGTTTGATTCCCACGCATCGGGATTTGCGACTAAATAATTTAACGTTTTATTGATAGCGGAGAGCGATCTAATAATATACATAAGGATGTAATTTGATTTGATTTTGTGATTTAGTTTGTGGAGTTTGGAGTGAAATATTCCTAAATATTGTGAAGCCTGTATGTCTTGTGAGGTATGGGGCAGATGATGTACATCTGTTTCACTAATCGATTTTCTTTAGGGACAAGTAGGTGATCAGCCTTCTGTGTCCTGCCAGACCATTTTCTTTTGTGCGTCCCCACCGGGAATTGAACCCAGGACCCCTCGGTTCTACGCTCACGCGTTAACCACTGTACCAAGGAGGCGGTCCTACTTAATATACTTAATATACAATATCTAGTAAAATTATTTAATAGTTTCTAAATTTGACAGAATGTAAAGATGCAGAGTGTGTGTGAGAGCAGTGAGATGTATTTGTTTTTTTATTTTTTTTTAATGTCATCGTCGGCAATGCAGCTGGTAGGTCACCTGATTGTAAACGCTATCACGTAAAGTCTATATCTTGTCTCTTCTGCGATCAAGCGAATTCGTGCAACTAAGCTGATGGTTCGCCTGATGGTAAGGGATCATCACTGCCCATGAACATTCGCAGAGGTAATGCCTCTGTGAATACATAATACATATATATTAGATATTAGATATTTGATAATCAACACAAATTTAATAGCAAAACACAATTACGCTTACATTATAAATACTTGACATCAATAGCTGGTGAGTAATGACCAGTAAAGATCATAATGTAGTGATAAAATTGCTTTGTGTATAAATAATTTAACCTAATAACATTGATTTTTATTTCTTTATCCTATCCTACTAATATTATAAATGCGAATGTTTGTAAGAATGTTTGTTGAAAGAAAGAAAGAAAGAAAAAACATTTCTTTGGCGACATGAACCACAAAAACACAGATGAAATAAAAAATAATAAAATAAACAACTAGAAACAAAAGTAAATAATCCCCACAGTGTCCCACAGTACCGCTTAAAGGTGTTGCTCTTTCACGCAAAAAATTACTGAACTGATTGTAATGAAATTTGGTACGTGGACAGCTGAACAACTGAAAAAAAATATAGCCAATTTATCCCGATATTCTTACGCAGGTGCAACCGCGGGGCGTAGCTAGTACTGCTATATATTATAGTTGCCCTTGGCTTACATACAGTACATTTTCATGCTACAAGTTTTCATGAAATTTAGGAGAGATTTAATTTATAGCACAAATAAGATATGTATGATATGATTTACACATGTTCTATTGGTCATCCAGTCAGGTTGTGAAATTTTTATCATAATATGTCTATGGTCATTTATATTTTTTTATATAATGAATTATGTAGCGCATTTTTGATATTATAATCACAACTTACCCCCTTTGTGAATACGTCAAACGAACACAACCAAGAGGAGGTGGTGGGATGAGGTAGCTAAATTTAGGAATTAGCGAATAACCCGGGAGGAGAGAAAGGATGGCAGAAAGGGCCACCCAGCAGTGAGATTATAATGGCTCATAAAAATTTACTTCTGGGAATTGTACCTGAAACAATTGTCTGATCCTCAATCACAAAACCCATTTTTCATCAGCAACATAGATATATATATATATATGCATCATCCTATCCTACTAATATTATAAATGCGTAAGTTTGTAAGGATGTGTGTGTGTTTGTTGCTCTTCCACACAGAACCTGCTGAACCGATAGCAATGAAATTTGGTACGTAGACAGCTGGTCAGCTGAAATAACAAAAAGACAACTTTTTATCCAGATATTCCTTCGGGATACGTACCTACGCGGGTGAAACCGCGGGGCGCAGCTAGTAGATAATATTATATGAATCAGTCATTACGGTGAGAGAATTAATTGAAAACCTCTGCATGCGAGTTCCAATTTCCCCAACAAATTGTCTAATTTGCAAGTTTACCTGAATCCATACTAGACAGTCTTGGACACTATTTGAATTGCATTTCGGGGCGTTTGTTCATCGCATTACGCTCACCGGTAACAAACTATCTCGCTCCCAGGCGGGTATCTATAGAAAATTAATTAAAGCTGATATGAAACAGTTATGGCAGTATTGTCTCGCGTATAATGACCGTCGACAGCCGTTCCAGACTGTTATTAATTGTCTAATTTATAACCTCTGTGCGCCAAACGTTTATATCCGTTTGACAGTACTTGTAGCGTAAGAGCCAGTGCTTGTTCAGTTTTAATTATGTAAATATGCCCATTGCCCATGTTCTATAATTTTGTAGTTACATTTAAGCTTTATCAAAGCACGAATCACGGAATTTAAATATGCTGTGTCAGTGATTGGTCTTTATAGCTAAGTAAATATAAATTGCTCCTAAAAAAGACCAGTAGACTAGTAGGAAATAGGCATTAAGGACTTCACTATGAGAAAATATACTTTCGGATATCTAACTTCATTAATAAGCTATCAAAGATTTTTTTTAATGTCACAGTCGGATCTGGAGTCCAACGACTCTTGAATAGCATAGCATTTTTTTATATCTCGTGTTGGGTTGCTGTACTTATATATATTAATATAAAAAAGACACTCGACAATCCATCGTCAGCTCTCCGACCACACTAGAAGCACAGTTTAGTGCTTAGATGGATAGTCGACACTGAACCCGATTTATGGACAGTAACTGTGGACGAATGGCATAGTTTGTCCCGTTTCATTTATTGCTATGTTGCTTTAAAATGTTTTCATTAATCTGTGTCGGGTTCAAAAAATACATCGATTAGGATTATCGCTTGTTAGGTTTTTATTTGTTTTAAATTCAGTTTTTTTATGTATAGATGGCAAATTTAAAGTTAGGTTAGTTGGTAGTTGAGCTGGCGTCACATTTTTATGTCCGAACGGGCAGCTGAGCTGCTGGTTTGCCTGATGGTAAGTGAACTTCGCCCATGATTGGTTTGAATGGCTAGCTCAGTAGGAAAGGAAAATGAAAGAATTGATAAGAGGAATAAAGGAAATGATTGCGACTAGGTAATAAGCTCTAGAAAAATTTATAAAATCTCACATTTATTAAGTGTCGATGTAGTGTTTATTAATTCATGTAGAATTAATAAACACTACATCGACATAAGTTTTACGTTTATAAAAAAATTATTATGATCATTAAGTTACAAAATTTACCATACATGGTACATTTATATAACTAAATGAAGTAATTACCTAATATAAAATAATAACCTCATTTATACTTACAGAACTGTAATACTAAATATATGTGAATGGAAGCACCGTTACACAAGTTATTTTTACTTTTAGCACAGCTTTACAGAACCTATTTAAACTACATATACACACATTATTATGATTTTTAATTGAGCCTAGAAAGAACAGGGGAGCGTCGACTATCCGCAATAATTGGGGGACATGCCTGTTCGGAAAGCGGTGTTTTCGGATAATCGAACTGTATACAGCCATACATATTAATGTCATTTGATTGTCATATCCATACCTATAAAGTTATACATTTATTTAATACATTTTATTGTGGGAGTCGAGCACGCTTCGGCCAGCTCGCACCAGGAAAGTACCACACCCCCACAGAAAACCAGCGTGAAATAGTGGCATGCCACTGTGTTTCGTATGGTGAGTGGGGCAGCCGGAGGCCCGTTTCCTTTTCCTCACCCGACCCAGTCCATTCCTTCTTTCCAGTCGTTAATCCTTTCCTTTTCCCTTACCCCATGAAAGCGGGCAGACATTCGCAAAAATAAAAAATAATATTCAGACTTGTACAGTTTTAGGTTCGATCGTAAAATTACAACCCGATACGATAATGTAATCTTGAGAGGGATGCCAAGACGTAAAAATATTTTATTTAAATGCCCATTATTCACAATTCACTGTTTTAAGAGCACTTAACATAGTCTAAAAAGAGACATCAAAGACCATTTAAGACTTGCGCCAAGTCTATAATTACTAGCTTTTAGCTATCTGAAATTAATTTATTTCTAGTTTTATATTTATGGTTTTTTGATTAAAGTTCTGGTTACACTACAAATTACGTAAAATTAACATCGGGTTAGTTACAGTTTCCTCATGACGTATCTAAAAGGCACTATTTAGTTTTACTTCGACTTGTTTATCCAAACATTTGCCACTTAACGAGCTTTATAAGTGAAGTACCGTGTCCTCTAGTGGGGTATGGGGTAGATACATCATCTGTCTCACTGATCGGTTTTTCTTTACGGACAAGTAGGTGATCAGCCTTCTGTCAGACCGAGACATGTTTTTTTGTGCGTCCCCACTGGGAATTGAACCCAGGACCCGTCGGTTCTACGATTAGGCGTTAACCACTGTACCTAGGAGGCGGTCAAACGTAACGTGCTGTATATATGATAGTATTATTATTAACGTTTTTCCTCCTAATTTATTTGTAATTGTAAAAATCATATATTATAGCTGAATATATCCTACTAATATAATAAACGCTAAAGTTTGTAAGTATGGATGGATAATGTATGGATGTATGTTACTTTTTCACGCAATACCTGCTGAACCTATTGCAATTCAATTTGTTACGTGGATAGATGGAATAGCACATAGGCAACTTTATATACCGATATTCCTACGGGATACAGACTTACGTGGTTTACACCGCGGAGCGCAGCTAGATTATACATAAAATTGAAATTAAGTAAAAATGCCAAAAATACCAATTAAATACCTTCTTCGTTTTTGGGAACGTCAAATAAACAAGAATTTTAATTATTGTACACAAGATTTTTTCAGCTAATCAAATCATTTAACAACAATATTAAATATTAATATCTATCATAATAGATTAAGATCAACCTCAAGTTTATAAGAGACAGATATACCGAAAAGGGATAACAATAAATTCAGACTCACACACTGTGAAATCCGTTAGCCGGTCTCGGCAGCGTCAATTTTTGTTTGTCCCACTAACAATGGGTCCTTGACTTCTGCAGTCTCCTTGTGCGACGTGTGTATTGTTCTATGCAGTTAATTCCGACTTCCTTAAGAACCTGAGCGCCTGGTACTTTCCTCGACTTCGTAATGAATGATGATTTAAATTCCTTTACATGTCGTCGCTTTTTAAATTGACTAATTTCTATAGAATGATGAGATATTGTTTGTTATAAAGCTTTTGAATATGGAACGTGATAATTCATAAAATACTAGCATTCCGCCCGCGGCTCTGCTCGCGTAGTCACGATTAAGATGGAGACGGGGGGTTACCGACAAAGTTCCCGTTCCCGTTAGATTTCCGGGATAAAAACTATCCTATGTCCTTTCTCGGGTCTAAAACTATCTCTGTACCAAATTTCAACCTAATCGGTTTAGCCATTCTTGAGTTATAAATAGTGTAACTAACACGACTTTCTTTTATATATATAGATATGAAAACTCAATTCAACGATTTTGTTGTTTGAAAGGCGCGTGGAGGCGTGGCCTTTGCGATGCTGTCTTCCTAGTGAATACTATATATCTCAAAAACTACTGAACCGATTTTGATAGAGCTTGCCCAATATAAATGAGAAGTCAATAATTAATTGCAATAATATATATTATTTACAATTTATTAAATTTTAGATTTAACCGACTTCAAATAGAATTCAAAAAGAATATGCAAGTCTATAACAGCTTCCAATCACATGTGACAAATTTCATAAGTGTATGTTTATTTGTTTGTTTTTTCACGTATAACTCAAAAACTGTAAGTCGGAACACCGAAACAAGTTATTTTTAAAAGTAATCAGGAAATTACATTATTCTAAAAGCAGGATATAATGTAATCAATCTGCCTCCTGGTTCGTTTCCATCTTATTAATTTAATATATATCTATTATTTATAAATAACCTACAAAATTCCTATAGATGCTCTTTCATAAGTTGAAGCGAGAGAATTTTTACAAAGTTCCTGAGATTAACGCGTTCATACAAACAAACAAATAAACTCTCCCACTGTTAATTATAACAATAAGATTAAGAGCTTATATCTATACACTTTGTATCATAAATTAGCATCAATCAAATAAATACATAATTGAAATAAATAAGGGAAAATTTTTCAACTGAATAACATTGAAATCAAAAACGTATGCCACATATTATGAATATTGCGATTGAAAATACGTTTCCGCTACAAACCATTCAATAAAACGATATTCGATATTCCCCACTATACCCTCGGGGCTTTACCTCTGTCTAAGATCTAACTCCTTCCGTTGGAGGGATGTCCTCCTTTTCCAACATTAGTAAAGCATAACCTCAAAGGCATTTTCTTTTGAATTATCTGAAGACTTTTGAAGTTATCCTACTAATATTATAAATGCGAAAGTTTGTAAGGATGTGTGTGTGTTTGCTGCTCTTTCACGCAAAAACTACTGAACCGATTGCAATGAAATTTGGTACGTGGACAGCTGGACAACTGGAATAACATATAGGCAACTTTTATCCCCGGATACAGATATACGCGGGTGAAACCGCGGGGCGCAGCTAGTTATTTATATTTCACTGAACTTGCGTTCTCGCGATACACAGTAAAGGTTTTGCGATAAAAATAACAAAACTGCAAAGCGTTATTATGGCCCGAATAATGCTTTCATCTGTAAATCCGGAACTACATTCATCACAATATTTATAGAGCCGAGCTGCACAACCTAGTCTGAGATCGCACCAGAGATTTGCGTTCGTTTTTTAAACAAAACTTTTATTTTCCGACTTTTATATATGAATACATGTATATATTTTTGAAGTCATAAGGGGTTTTAATAAGGACGTTGGTCAAAATTTCTTTTATCATAAAAATTATGTTTGACACTGAAAAAAAAGTTCTTGAATAAATCAGCTGAAATTTGACGACACACATTTAATGTGCAGCAGGTCGTTATATACCTATATAGTTTATTTACGTTTGAGTGAAATACGCCCTAAAGTCGCCTCTGGCATTCACCAGTTGCTGCCGGCAGATGCTCGCTTCGCTCGCACCGCACGATATTGACTAAGGTCACCGTGCATCAGTGTTTTAACCGACAATGACTTATCTGAAACACATGCACAATATAAATTTATATTCAGTTTATTATTTTATGAATGAATGATTGATTAAAACTTTATTGCACACATCAATAGGAAATATTTCGAAAGCACAAAAACAAAGTTATTAACGAAATAAAATCTTATATTCACAGTACATCGTTCTAATTCTAACCAGATCTCGGACTAACATGTGCTATCGATAAAACATATCAAAACAAAAACAATAGATACGCAAAGATTCAAAAGCAAATTGAAACTTTATTCTTCGAAAACATAACGTTTGAAAATTCCCGAAGTAGCAATCAATAAAGTGTGGCACGGCTCCAAGTGTAATACGAGTGACTCATAATTCAAGGGGCATCTCTGTGCCCCGGCCTGTTTGCGCACTGTGGTTGGCGCGCCACTGTACGTGATGTATTTAAGCATACGCGATAACTGCCGTTTCAGTCGTGAGTCACCTGATGGTAAGCGCTACCACCGCACATGAGCATTTCCAGAGGCATTAGTAGGGTTCTTTTGCCAGCTATGACATAAAGAGATCATTATCACAGTCCGTGTTCGTTTACAAGGCTGGGACAGGGGTGTCTTATGAGGATTCAAGCCTTAATCGCGCAATAAAGCGCGGGTTGTCATACGTCATATTTCTTGGAACAACGTTAACTCATATAACTGAAATATATACGTAATAAAATATTATTTCACCATCAAATACCAATCCAATACCCTAATGCAGGCATCCATTTAACTTCACCAGACTAAAACAACTATAAATATGAAAAGCAACATTTGAAAATTTAAATTTCTCTTACAAACTGGTCTTTACATTACCCTGAACAAACATTCACAAAATTCAAACTCAGTCTTCGTTCACATACACCACAACAAACATTACAAAAATGCGCACATTCAAAATAAACTCGAGCATATTTTGCCAAGGATAAATGTCGCTTAGAGTCGCATGTACCGCACCACATCCAACAGTGCGTAAAGAGCTGCGCATAGCTGCTTAGTTGAAACTTTACCTGTATCAGTCTTGATTTATCACGTACGTAACAAGCCCCTGCCGCAACTATCTAGTTATTTGATTCTCCCACATTGTTCAAACACCAAGAAATATGCGAAACAGCGTATGTTCTATGCGATATCCTTAAACGTAAAGGAAACTTGGAGTAAAACAATTTTAACGAATAACTGTAATAGCTATAAAGTAATAATAATGTATGTTAATATTTGATTTAAATTTTTCTAGCATAAAATCCTAACTTCCTTATTTGAAGTTTACTTTTCTGCTTTTTCATAAATCTGAGAATGTGTTTGCTTGTTAATTTATGCCGGAACAGAGCGTTGTTATGATTTTTTGTCTGGTATGGTCAGGAGTCTAGTTGTAGTGTTATAAGTTACTTTTTACCGATATGACATAAAGTCATTTTCATGGGAAGATCTAATATGATTATTCAAATAGAAGTATTCGAATTCCTGCAAATGTTATGGAATTCTGAAATGGCGCCATATTTGAAAAAAATGTTATGATATGCTACTCACTGTTGTTTGACCTTTGGACCGGGGAAATGTTTCGGGTGGTGTTCGAACCTTTTCAACTCACCCTTCCCAGTCTATTCCTATATTCCCACTGTCAATAATTTCCTATCCTTATAGAGCTGGCAACGAGATAGGGCCTCACGAATTGTTCATGGCCGGCGGTGATCGCTCATCAGGTGAACCGCTCAGTTGCCCGTTATCAAACAAACACACCTACAAGCTGTTCAGGATCTTTTAAATATACTGTCAGATATCAAATGTGTTTTAATATTCTATTGGATGATATGATATGATAATTGTTATTTAAGATACAGATGTTGTTTTTGATTATTTGTCGAAACTTGTATATTAATATACAGTGCCCGCCACTTGAATAGCCTCACCCTATTTTTTATGAGTATTATAATTACACGTGATAATTTGTATTAATAAATATCAAATATAAGTTGTACGCCGTGACGTTTATCGAACGACACATAAACAAGTCGGAATTTGTCTAAGCGCTGTTTGTCTGTCTTTGTTGGAAACAAAAGAACTAATGCGTGCCGTCCACATGAATAGCCTCAGTTTAATATAATCGTTCAACCCGTTCATTCAAGTTTCGCTTTTAAATATATTTTATTAAGATTAGATAATACAGACAATATTCTATAAAGACAATATTCAATTGTGTACCAGCAGTTACGTGATAAAAAAAAAGTTATTGTAACTATGGGACGTGGTTAAAAACTTACGAGTTTGGAAATTAAAAAAGTGAATTTTTATTTAACTCAAAATTTATCTCATCGTGAGATAGCTAAAAAATTGGTCGCAGGCCAAAGGTAATTAATAATTATGCAGAAAATTAGGAAAACTATGGCCACCGGTATAAAGGACGCACAAAATTTGCAACTTAGGATCGTGAACGTCGTCTTATTTTACGCTCTGCTTCAAATTCCAGTCAGACCGCCAGGCAAATAGCTAGTAAAATAAATACTAGGGCATCTCTTTCTACAGTTCGATAGATTATTAGAACCTTACCTTAATTCAAACGAAAAACAATTATGAGCAAACCTCCTTTGAGAAAACATCATGTGGCGGCTCGACTGTCATTTGCTAAAAAGTACATGTGCTGGAAAACTAAGTGGAAAAATGTGATGTTTAGTGACGAGAAAAAGTTTAATTAGGTGGACCAGATGGAATTAAATATTATTTTCACGACCTAAAGAAAGAACCAAGAGTACTATCATGTCATCACTCAACTGTCGGCTCGGTGATGGCTTGGGGGGCAATTTCTTATTATGGTACTGTTGATTTAATTGTGCTAGACGGAAGACAAAATGCTGAAAAGTATTTAAATTTATTAAAACAAACAAAATACAAGATCAAAAAAGTAATGGGTAGAAAAAAAACATTTTGAGCATGATAATGCTCCCACACACACGTCAGCCATAGTTACGAAGTGGTTCGAAGAAAACCAGACCGAAGGTCTAGATTGGCCATCCTTGTCCCCTGATCTCAACATCATAGAAAATGCCTGGGGTTGATTGTCTCGGCAAGTTTATAACGACGGAAAACAGTATGGTAATAAAGAAGAACTGATACAAGCTCTTTACACTGCTTGGAATTCTGTGGACATTAATTACATACATTCTTTATATAAATCGCTACCTAATCGTATTTACGAACTAATAAGGTCTAATGGAAAATATACCAAATACTAAACTAACGAGTTTTAATAATTAAACAATATCTTTTTGCATGTGAGGCTATTTAAGTGGAAGGGGCAATTATTTGTTTGATGTTGTTTCTTAAAACTTTGATTAGATAATAATAAAAATTTTATTTGCTATTATAAGACTTTCTGTTTTATTTAATATACGATGCTTGATGTATATCTCCTTTTTATATTACTATGTGAAATATTAATTTTGACGATGAGGCTATTCATGTGGCGGGCACTGTATAATACTTTGATTGATATATATAAACTATATAATCTTATAAAACTACCCTCACTTTGTTAGTAGTCTTTTCGACTGACTACACTGTTAACAACTGACTATATCAGTAGGCAGTTGTGTAGAATCGCAGTACATTTTTATACGCTTTTTATTAGCTTCACCTGTATGTTTGTATGTTTGTTTTTATTTCTAACATATACAATGATTCCATTTAAATATAAATAAGCGAACAGTTATGGTATTGAGCGAGTTTATTATTTTTACTGAAGTAGCTGTAATGTGTCATTTCTGTGGTGCTGACGTTACTGGAAACATGTGGATGTCATGTTGCCTTGTACTTGACTCTGTACTGAATAAAAATTAAATAGCCTTATAGATACATCTGAAACAATAGAACATTTTGAGTAGCGTACGGTTTCATACATAGATAGTCGGATTTAATCACTATACATATTAAGAAATGGCATACTAATATAATTACATAAAGTTAACGAGTTTATTTGTTTTATCGTACTTTATATGATTAACTGTTCGATTAAGTATATTATTTAGTTTCATTTAATGCTAAAAAAAATTAAAATGGAAAGCCTAAATTTGACGTCAGTTTGCAATAATTCATTGATTGTCTAATGCTTGGAAGCTAATACAGATTTACTCAAGGAAAGTGCATTTCACTAAAGAAGTTTATATATTAAAAACTGCGACTGCCTCTAATATTGAAATTTATTCATATAATACGATATTCTTTAATTTTCTAAGCGTAAAATTAAGACGGAATTTCTCTGTGACGTCCAGATTAGGAAAAATAAAATTAAAACGTCGTTACTACCAAGTGAGCTTGTGTATAAAATGTCTTTTCATTTATTTTTAAGATATTAGAAACGACTTGTGCGAACGGCGATAAAGAAATTCCTTTGAAAAAATTTGTATCTTTTCAAATGTATGAGATTTCCTCAAATTAACGGACAAGGTAATAAAGCTAAGAACTTTATTAATGTGCCGAATGTAATTGAGAGTTTGGATAATTTAATTATTTACTAATTTTTACTAATCCTATCCTACTAATACTATAAATGCGAAAGTTTGTAAGGATGTGTGTGTGTTTGTTATTCTTTCACGCAAAAACTACTGACCGATTGCAATGAAATTTGATACGTAGACAGCTGGACAACTGGAATAACACAGAAGCAACTTTTATCCCGATATTCCTACGGGGCCTTACGCGGGTGAAACCGCGGGGCGCAGCTAGTTATTTATAAAATTTAATAAATATAGAATCTATGACGACAATGGCAAAAAATCCAACAAGACAAATACACCATCGCTTTAAGTTCAAAAATTATCCACCTTTCACAAAAATATTATTGCAAAAATAATAATAGTTTAAAAAAACTAAAAAACACGCTTTGAAAAATGGAATAATTTTATCAAATTAGTGTATTGTCATCGGTCCTCAATAAATCTACAGAGTTTGAACGAAATCTGGCCGTTTAAAGTGGGTCAAAATCGCGCCCAAAGAAGTCGGTTACAAACAAACATACAAACAAACATACAAACAAACAAACATACAAACATACAGGTGAAGCTAATAAAAAGCGTGTAAAAAATAGCAAAACTTGCAGTAGGTGCAACAAATTTCCTTTTAAAGCTGACTCAAATCGTGCCGAAGCATGCTCAACTCCCACATAACAAATAGGTAACTAATAAATAAATAAATAAATTTATTTGAGAGAAAAAAAACACGATGAACATTATTATTACCTTAAACATAGTCCTTGCTGCTCTGCGTAGCACCTAAGCCGCACTATTTTCTGATAATTTAGTTTCTGTATGTTTTTGTTGTAATCTTTTTTTTCTGTTTAGATAGAATTTTTCAAATCGTTTAGTTGATCTTGCGCACTAGGTAGTAATTTGTGTATCCATAGAATAGATTTATACACAGAACAATATTTGATGTACATTATTACTGCTGCTCTTATATTAGTGTATAAGTTGTTTGGAAACCAATAAAAAAAAAAACTGAGCAATGAGCTATAGGTTCTTTTTATTACATAAAAAAGATAATACGAACTGCAGACCTACACTAAGGCAGCTTGAAATAGGGGTATATGCAGTATCGAATACCCAAAGCTTTCATATCCGACCATAGACTACCGTAGCTTAGTAATTTCAAGCTCTAATCACAATATTAATGGCCAACACACATGACTAATCGCTAGCCCTCACAGGTGATACAAAATTGATGCTTCGCCGAGCTGGCTTGCTAATGGATAACACTTATCAACTCTTTAGCTGGATGAAAACTTAATTTTACGCTGAGAGAGCCATAAATTAGGGAAATTCTGTATTATAAACATATAATACACTATTTCTCTAATAATTTTGCATTAGATAATGACTATTATTATACTTTCAATGCTGGATTATTTACAATTGTTTTATTACAAAAGAGGTATTTTATAAGTTTGAATTTGATGCTTGTCTGTGGCCTCGTAGCTCTCAAACGGATGGAATAATGTCGATGGTTTTCTTTTCATTTGTCTTGTTCTTTCATTAGCCAGTTTCCTTGCGGTGGTTCTTAGATTATGTTTTATGGAAATAAGATGGCGGTCAAGAATTGTGACATGAACTTTAAAGATTATTTCACAATACAAATGGTGGGGTGTACTAGAATATATATCAAATAACACCCTATACCATATTAAAGTTAAAAGTATGTTATGACGATTCTAAGTGCTTCAATGTGATATACACTGTCTTATATATTGGATTACGTAAGTGTTCATATTATGTTTGTTTCATTTAAATTAAAAATTTAATTTAAAAATCATATCTCTTTACATTATCCAATAAAATTACTCATATATGATCCAAGATAAATAATAGTGTAATATTCACCTATAAGAGGTCTATTTGAATAAATACATTTTTGAATTTGGAATCAAGATATTATCTCCGAATGAACGAACGAACGAACAAACACAAAAGAGGTTTGAGATTTTTTAAATTTAAATTGAATTTAATATGATATGATGATGTTTGGTAGTTATAGATAAATATAGGTAAAGCTTACAAAAATTCTATTCAAAAAAAGTTTCGAGAAACATTTTTAAACATGCAATATCATTTGGGCCGGAATGATTTTAATCTAAACTACAACACTCACTAATTACTCCGCCATAAATCTTCACTCAGTTAATTACTTAAGCGTGATAGAGCAGGTATTCAGCGCAAAAGCCTATTTATTTTGTATCATCTGGAAGGAATATTTGTCATATAGACCTTCTACGTTGAAGGTAAGTCACAATTTGTCTCATGAAACAGGCAATTCGCCTTTAGCTATTAAGTACATTTTCATATGTTGGATTTTTGCGAGTATATAGCATAATAGTTAGTACTTTTTAAATTTATAACCAAAATATATATTTAATTTAATTCGTTATATTTGAGAAAAACGTATATTGATTTTATTTATTTATTTATTCACACCAAATAGAACTTACTACCATTACAGGATATTATCCTAATTCGACAGAGTTCTT